>NC_041380.1:569580765-569702852 GCF_002162155.2 Triticum dicoccoides
TTGAGAATTGCCCTATAGTGCCGGTTTGTGTCACAAACCGGTACTATAGGTCAGACCCGTTTAGTACCGGTTCGTGGCACAAACCGGTACTAAAGGTTAGCCCTTTAGTACCGGTTTGTGACACGAACCGGTACTAAAGGTGATCGTGGGGCCCCGGCCTGACGCCAGCCTGCCATCACCCCTTTAGTACCGGTTCGTGGCACGAACCGGTACTAAAGGTTCAACACGAACCGACATTAATGCATAGCCGTTCGAACCGGCACTAATAGTACCATTAGTGCCGGCTCAAATTCAAACCGGCACTAATGTGCTTCACGTTTGACTCTTTTTCTACTAGTGTAGGGACCTTTTCCGGCATCCTGCCGGAGGGGGATTTGATCACGAAGGGCTTCTACATCAACACCATTACCTCTCGGATGAAGCGTGAGTAGTTTACCACAGACATACGGGTCCATAGCTAGAAGCTAGATGGCTTCTTCTCTCTCTTTGATTCTCAATACCATGTTCTCCTCGATGTTCTTGGAGATCTATTCGATGTAATACTCTTTTGCGATGTGTTTGCCGAGACCCGATGAATTGTGGATTTATGATCAGCTTATCTATGAATATTATTTGAATCTCGTCTAAATTCTTATATACATGATTTGATATCTTTGCAAGTCTCTTCGAACTATCGATTTGGTTTGGCCAACTAGATTGGTTTTTCTTACAAGGGGAGAAGTGCTTAGCTTTGGGTTCAATCTTGCGGTGCTCGATCCTAGTGACAGAAGGGGAACCGACACCTATTGTATTGTTGCCATCAAGGATAACAGATGTGATTTTCATCATATTGCTTGAGTTAATTCCGCTACATCATGTCATCTTACTGAATGCGTTACTCTGTTCTTATGAACTTAATACTCTAGATGCAGATAGGAGTCGGTCGATGTGTGGAGTAATAGTAGTAGATGCAGAATCGTTTCGGTCTACTTGACATGGACGTGATGCCTATATTCATGATCATTGCCTTAGATATCGTCATAACTTTGTGCTTTTCTATCAATTGCTGGGCAGTAATTTGTTCATCCACCATAATAATTTCTATCTCGAGAGAAGCCTCTAGTGAAACCTATGGCCCCCGGGTCTATTTTCCATCATATAAGTTTTCGATTTACTTTCTTTGAAATATTTTACTTTCCGTTACATAAACCAAAAATATTACTTTACCGTTTATCCATCTATGTCATATCTCACTTTGCAAATAACCGTGAAGAGATTGACAACTCCTTTATCGCGTTGGGTGCAAGTTGGTGTTTGTTTGTGCAGGTATTCGGTGGCTTGTCGCGTTGTCTCCTACTAGATTGATACCTTGGTTCTCAAAACTGAGGGAAATACTTACTCTACTTTGCTGCATCACCCTTTCCTCTTCTAGGGAAAAACCAACGCAAGCTCAAGAGGTAGCAGGAAGGATTTCTGGCGCCGTTGCCGGGGAGATCTACGCCAAGTCGAGACATACCAAGTACCCATCATAAACTCTCATCCCTCGTATTACATTATTCACCATTCGCCTCTCGTTTTCCTCTCCCCCACTTCTAAAACGATTTTTGAAAAGATTCGCCTTTTCTTCGCCCTTCTTCCGTTCGTCTTCTCCAATTACTCTGTTGCCACCATCATGTCTGAAACTGGGGAGGTGATCATTGAAAAGGATAGTACTAAGGATGGGGGAAACTTTGATACTTTTGTTAATTCTGATCCTCATGAAGAAACTACTATCTTGCATGCTAAGAAATTCCGCCTAGGTAGCGGAAATATTATTGGAAAAGGGGTTATTCAAGATTTCTTTACTTGTGCCGGTGCACTCCCCACTATGGTGGATCTATCCTCCATAAAACTAGTAGCCTTGCGGATGCTATATCTTTGCTTGTCCTTTAACTTGAAAGACAATTTGTTCACATGCATCCATCCATACAAAGGATTTTTCTAGAGTTTTCTAATATTGAGCATTCTTCTGTTAAGTGCGCCGCCACTATATTCCTAGCTCATGAGTTTAGATTTATTATGAAAGAAGCTAGTGAAATGTTCACTCATTATAAAGTAGATGGTGGTCGTCCTCCCATAGTGGGAATTCTCTTTAATCAAGAGGATATAATGAGTTTACGGTCTTTAGATCATGTTGCTTATAACGAAAATTTAAGAAAGAGGGTTCCTACCGATTGTTTAGTCAATAAGATTTCTGAGCTTAATGATGATTTTGCTATTCAAAGCAACGGCTTGGGTTTCTCTCTTGGGCACAAGCTCATGACTTTTTGCCAAAAGAATGCTTATAATGATGAGTTGGTCGTACAATATGAAGGGCCGAAGGAGGAATCAATTCCTCCCGAGATCGAACTTGGGGACTCTTATCCCGTTAAATTTAGCCTTTTTGATTACTTTTTATTGCCTCAAAGAAAACTTGCTGCTGAATGAAGGGAGTATGAGATGATTTTTCGAGATTTGCCTTATCATTATTACGATTACACTTAGATCTATTCGTGTTTTATGCCTAGCTAGGGGCGTTAAACAATAGCGCTTGTTGGGAGGCAACCCAATTTTTTTTCTTTTTTCTTTTTAGGCTCTGTCTTGCAATAAATATTTCATCTAGCCTCTGGTTAGATGCGGTTTTATGTTTTAATTAGTGTTTGTGCCAAGTAAGACCTTTGGGATAGCTTACGGTGATAGTTATTTTGATCCTGCTGAAAAGAAAAAACTTTGCGCCCAGGAGATTAGTTTTTATTTTTAACAGAAGCGCGATAAAATACTAATTTTTTTGAAGAGGATTAATAAAAAATTGTCGAGGACTTCCTAATTTCTCAGGATTTTTTGAGTTACAAAAGTATTCGAAATATCCAGATTGCTACAGATTGTTCTGTTTTTGACAGATTCTGTTTTTCGCGTGTTGTTTGCTTATTTTGATGAATCTATGGCTAGTATCGGGGGTATGTGTCCATTTTGAATCATGCTTCTATATCGATATTTATTGCATTATGGGCTGTTATTACACATTATGTCACAATACTTATGCCTATTCTCTCTTATTTTACAAGGTTTACATGAAGAGGGGGAATGCCAGCAGCTGGAATTTTGGGATGGAAAAGGAGCAAATATTAGAGACCTATTCTGCACATCTTCAAAAGTCCTGAAACTCCACGGGAATTATTTTCAGAATATATAAAAAATATTGGGAGAAAGAAGTACCAGAGGGGGGACACCCACCGTCCACGAGGGTAGGGGCGCGCCCTACCCCCTGGGCGCGCCCCCTGCCTCATGGGCACCCTGATGGCCCTCTGAAGCCCATCTTTGGCTATATGGAGTCTTTCGTCGAGGAAAAAATCATAAGCAAGCTCACGGGATGAAATTCCGCCGCCACAAGGCGGAACCTTGGTGGAACCAATCTAGGGCTCCGGCGGAGCTGTTCTGCCGGGGAAACTTCCCTCCAGGAGGGAGAAATCATCACCATCGTCATCACCAATGATCCTCTCATCGGGAGGGGGGCAATCTCCATCAACATCTTCACCAGCACCATCTCCTCTCAAACCCTAGTTCATCTCTTGTATCCAATCTTTGTCCCAAAGCCTCAGATTGGTACCTGTGGGTTGGTAGTAGTGTTAATTACTCCATGTGGTTGATGCTAGTTGGTTTATTTGGTGGAAGATCATATGTTCAGATCCATTATGCATATTAATACCCCTATTATTATGAACATGAATATGAATTCTGAGTAGTTACGTTTATTCCTAAGGACATGGGAGAAGTCTTGCTATAAGTATTCATGTGAATTTGGTATTCGTTCGATATTTTCATGAGATGTATGTTGTCTTTCCTCTAGTGGTGTCATGTGAACGTGGACTACATGACACTTCACGGGAAGGCATTGGGAAGTAATAAGTAGATGATGGGTTGCTAGAGTGACAGAAGCTTAAACCCTAGTTTATGTGTTGCTTCATAAGGGGCTGATTTGGATCCATATGTTTCATGCTATGGTTAGGTTTACCTTAATACTTCTGTTGTAGTTGCGGATGCTTGCAATAGTGGTTAATCATAAGTGGGATGCTTGTCCAAGAAAGGACAGTACCCAAGCACCGGTCCACCCACATATCAAATTATCAAAGTACCAAACGCGAATCATATGAACGTGATGAAAACTAGCTTGACGATAATTCCCATGTGTCCTCGGGAGCACTTTCCTTCATATAAGAGTTTGTACAGGCTTGCCCTTTGCTACAAAAAGGATTGGGCCATCTTGCTGCACCTTATTTACTTTCATTACTTGTTGCTCGTTACAATTTATCTTATCACAAAACTATCTGTTACCGATAATTTCAGTGCTTGCAGAGAATACCTTGCTGAAAACCGTTATCATTTCCTTCTGCTCCTCGTTGGGTTCGACACTCTTACTTATCCAAAAGGCTATGATGGATCCCCTACACTTGTGGGTCATCAAGACTCTTTTCTGGCGTCGTTGCCGGGGAGTGAAGCGCCTTTAGTAGGTGGAATTTGGTAAGGAAAAATTTATATAGTGTGCTGAAATTTACTGTCACTTGTTACTATGGAACATAATCCTTTGAGGGGCTTGTTCGGGGTATCTTCACCCCGACCAGTAGAGAAAATAGTTGCTCCTCAACCTACTGAACCTACTGAAAATGTTTACTTTGAAATCCCTTCGGGTATGATAGAGAAACTGCTAGCTAATCCTTTCACATGTGATGGAACATTACATCCTAATTTGCACCTAATCTATGTGGATGAAGTTTGTGGATTATTTAACTTGCAGGTATGCCCAAGGATGTTATCAAGAAGAAGGTCTTCCCTTTATCTTTTAAGGGAGAGGCATTGACATGGTTTAGGCTATGTGATGATATTGGAATTTCATCAGAAGTTTTATCCTATGCATCTGGTTCATCGTGATCGTAATTATATATATATAATTTTTGGCCTCGCGATGAAGAAAGCATCGCTCAAGCTTGGGGGAGGCTTAAGTCATTATTATATTCATGCCCCAATCATGAGCTCTCAAAAGAAATGATTATTCAAAAAATTTATGCTCGGCTTTCTCTTAGTAATCGCTCCATGCTCGATACTTCTTGTACTAGTTCTTTTATGATGAAGACTATTGAATTCAAATGGGATTTATTGGAGAGAATTAAATGCAACTCTGAAGATTGGGACCTCGACGAAGGTAAGGAGTCAGGTATAACATCTAAGTTTAATTGTGTTAAATCTTTTATGGATACCGATGCTTTTCGTGAATTTAGCACTAAATATGGACTTGACTCTGAGATAGTAGCTTCTTTCTGTGAATCCTTTGCTACTCATGTTGATCTACCTAAGGAGAAGTGGTTTAAATATAATTCTCCCATTGAAGTAAAAGTAGTTGCACCTATTAAAGTTGAAGAAAATACTATCACTTATAATGCTCCTATTGTTCCTATTGCTTATATTGAGAAACCATCTTTCCCTGTTAGAATAAAGGATCATGCTAAAGCTTCAACTGTGGTCAACAAAAGTAATATTAAGACACCCAAACCCCCTGAGCAAATTAAAATTGAACCAGATATTGCTATGGTTAAAGATCTCTTGGCCCATAATATTGATGGGCATGTTATTTACTTCTGTGATGAAGCTGCTAGAATTGCTAGACCCGATACTAAAAATAAACATAGACCTATTGTAGGCATGCCTGTTATTTATGTTAAAATAGGAGATCATTGTTATCATGGCTTATGTGATATGGGTGCTAGTGGAAGTGCAATACCTCATTCCTTATATAAAGAAATTATGCATGATATTGCACCTGCTGAGATAGAGGAAATTGATGTTACAATTAAGCTTGCCAATAGAGATACTATTTCACCAGTTGGGATTGTTAGAGATGTTGAAGTCTTGTGTGGGAAGTTAAATATTGTGCAGATTTTCTTGTTCTTGGTTCCCCACAAGATGACTTTTGTCCCATTATATTTGGTAGACCCTTTTTGAATACCGTTAATGCTAAGATAGACCGCAATAAGGATGTTGTTACTATTGGGTTGGGGGATATGTCTCATGAGTTTAATTTTGCTAAATTTCATAGACAACCCCATGATAAAGAATTGCCTAGTAAAGATGACATTATTGGTCTTGCTTCTATTGCCGTGCCTCCTAGTGATCCTTTAGAACAATATTTGCTAGACCATGAAAATGATATGTTTATGAATGAAAGAAGGGAAATAGATGAAGTATTCTTTAAACAGGGTCCTATTTTGAAGCACAACTTGCCTGTTGAAATCTTAGGGGATCCTCCTCCACCTTAGGGTGATCCTGTGTTTGAGCTTAAACCTTTATCGGATACTCTTAAATATGCTTATCTTGATGAAAAGAAGATATATCCTGTTATTGTTAGTCCTAACCTTTCAGAGCATGAAGAAAAGAAATTATTGAAAACTCTGAAGAAGCACCGTGCTACTATTGGATATATTCTTGATGATCTTAAGGGCATTAGTTCCACTCTATGTCAGCACAAAATAAAATTGGAGAAAGACACTAAACCAGTTGTTGATCACCAATGATAGTTAAATCCTAAGATGAAAGAAGTGGTGAGAAAAGAAATACTAAAGCTTCTGGAGGCAGGTATAATTTATCCCGTTGCTGATAGTCAGTGGGTAAGTCATGTCCATTGTGTCCCTAAGAAGGGAGGTATTACAGTCGTTCCTAATGATAAAGATGAATTGATCCCACAAAGAATTGTTATAGGTTATAGAATGGTAATTGATTTTTGTAAACTAAATAAAGCTACTAAAAAGGATAATTACCCTTTACCTTTTATTGATCAAATGCTAGAAAGATTATCCAAACATACACATTTTTGCTTTCTAGATGGTTATTCTGGTTTCTCTCAAATACATGTGTAAAAAGAGGATCAAGAAAAGACAACTTTTACTTGCCCTTTCGGTACCTTTGCTTATAGACGTATGTCTTTTGGTTTATGTAATGCACCTGCTACCTTTCAAAGATGTATGACTGCTATATTCTCTGACTTTTGTGAAAAGATTGTTGAGGTATTCATGGATGATTTCTCCGTGTTTATGGGACTTCTTTTGATGATTGCTTAAGCAACCTTGATCGAGTTTTGCAGAGATGTGGAGAAACTAGTCTTGTCTTGAATTGGGAGAAGTGCCACTTTATGGTTAATCAAGGCATTGTCTTGGGGTATAAAATTTCTGAAAGAGGTATTGAATTTGATAAAGCTAAAGTTGATGCTATTGAAAAGATGCCGTGTCCTAAGGACATTAAAGGTATAAGAAGTTTCCTTGGTCATGCCGGTTTTTATAGGAGGTTCATTAAGGATTTTTCTAAAATTTCTCGGCCTCTGACTAATCCTTTACAAAAAGATGTTCCTTTTGTCTTCGATGATGATTGTGTAGAAGCATTTGACATACTTAAGAAAGCTTTGATTTATGCACCTATTTATTCAGCCTCCTGATTGGAATTTACCATTTGAAATCATGTGTGATGCTAGTGATTATGCTGTAAGGGCTGTTCTAGGACAAAGATTTGATAAGAAATTAAATGTTATCCAATATGCTAGTAAAACTCTAGACAGTGCCTACAAAAATTATGCTACTACTGAAAAAGAATTTTTAGCAGTTGTATTTGCTTGTGATAAGTTCAGACCTTATATTGTTGATTCTAAAGTAACTGTTCACACTGATCATGCTGCTATTAAATATCTCATGGAAAATAAAGATGCCAAACCCAGACTTATTAGATGGGTTCTCTTGCTACAAGAATTTGATTTGCATATTATTGATAGAAAGGGAGCTGAGAACCCCGTTGCAGACAACTTGTCTAGGTTAGAGAATGTTCTTGACGACCCACTACCTATTGATGATAGCTTCCCTGATGAACAATTAGCTGTCATAAATGCTTCTCGTACTGCTCCATGGTATGCTGATTATGCTAATTATATTGTTGCTAAATTTATACCACCTAGTTTCACATACCAGCAAAAGAAAAAGTTCTTCTATGATTTAAGACATTACTTCTGGGATGACCCACATCTTTATAAAGAAGGATTAGATGGTGTTATTAGACGTTGTGTACCTAAGCATGAACAGGAACAGATCCTATGCAAGTGTCACTCCGAGGCTTATGGAGGACACCATGCTGGAGATAGAACTGCACATCAGGTATTGCAATCCGGTTTTTATTGGCCTACTCTCTTCAAGGATGCTTGTAAGTTTGTTTTGTCTCGTGATGAATATCAAAGAATTGGTAATGTTAGTAGACATCAAGAAATGCCTATGAATTATTCACTTGTTATTGAACCATTTGATGTTTGGGACTTTGATTATATGGGATCGTTTCCTTCCTCTAATGGGTACACACATATTTTAGTTGTTGTTGATTACGTTATTAAGTGGGTAGAAGCTATTCCAACTAGTAGTGCTGATCATAACACCTCTATTAAGATGCTTAAAGAAGTTATTTTTCTGAGGTTTGGAGTCCCTAGATACTTAATGACTGATGGTGGTTCACATTTTATTCATGGTGCCTTTCGTAAAATGCTTGCTAAGTATGATGTTAATCATAGAATTGCATCTCCTTATCACCCACAGTCTAGTGGTTAAGTAGAACTGAGCAATAGAGAGCTTAAATTAATTTTGCAAAAGACTGTTAATAGATCTAGGAAGAATTGGTCCAAGAAACTTGATGATTCATTATGAGCCTATAGAACTGCATACAAAAATCCTATGGGTATGTCTCCGTATAAAATGGTTTATGGAAAGGCATGTCACTTACCTCTTGAACTATAACATAAGGTATATTGGGCTATTAAAGACCTCAATTATAATTTCAAACTTGCCATTGAGAAGAGACTTTTTGACATTAGCTCACTTGATGAATGGAGAACCTAGGCTTATGAAAATGCCAAACGATTTAAAGAAAAAGTTAAAAGATGGCATGACAAAAGGATACAAAAACGTGAGTTTAATGTAGGTGATTATGTATTGCTATACAACTCTTGTTTAAGATTTTTTGCAGGCAAAATCCTCTCTAAATGGGAATGTCCTTACGTCATCGAGGAGGTCTATTGTTCCGGTGCCATAAAAATCAACAACTTCAAAGGCACAAATCCGAGGGTGGTGAACGGTCAAAGAATCAAACATTATATAGCAGGTAATCCTATAAATGTTGAAACTAATGTTATTGAAACCGTAACCCCAGAGGAATACATAAGGGACACATTCCAGAATGTTCCAGACTTCGAAAAGGAATAGGTATGTGGTACGGTAAGTAAACCAACTCCAAAACAATTCTAATGGCAATTTTTCTCCGTTTTGGAATATATAAGAAAATAGGGAAATAAGAAGCAGTCCGGAAAGGACACAAGGCTTCCACGGGGGTGGAGGGTGCGCCCTACCCCCTGGGCGTGCCCCCTGCCTCGTGGGCACCTCGTGTGCCCTCCGGACTCCGTTTTCTTGCACGACACTTCTTTTGGTCGGTAAAGATTCATTATATAATCTTCCGAAGGTTTTGACCACCGTATTATGCAAATATCTTCTGTCTTTGTTTTGAGCTATTTTTCTGACAGATCTAGATCACCATGACGTCTTCAAGCGCCCCCAAGGACAAGTTCTTCGAGAAGGTCATCAACCCCTACCTCGCAGAGGTGCTGCAACACCCTCAAACCATTGAGATGCATGAGGGGTTGCTACACATCCGCGATGTTGAGGGACCAAGGAGGACCGGAAGCGTGGAGACAAGGCTCGAGGCGATGGAGCAACGAGTTTTCAAGTGCCAAGAGATGGTGGAACATGGACTCGACTCCAATCATATAATGATCACGGAGTTCACCAACAACCACAAGTTGGATGCCAAGAACATTAGGGAAGCCACCTTCAAGCTTCATGAGAAGATCGAGCGCCTCCAAGCCCAAATCTATGACCTGCAAAACCAAAACTGTGAGTATGAATATAGATTCAAGAGGATGAGTTTAGCTGCAGATTTGAGGATCACGGAGACTCGATCATACTTTTAAGATGGTGAGCCTATGCCTTGGAAGATGGACGACAACCCTACATCATCAACAACTCCATCATCACCACCTCCGAGGAAGGAGAAATAAACACATGGGTATGGGCACTCCCCTTGGCAACTGCCAAGCTTGGGGGAGTGCCCCGGTATCGTATCACTATCACACCTTTATCTTTACTATTTTTCTTAGTTCGATCCTTTTGGTAATATCTTGATCTAGTAGAATAAAGTTTTAGTATGATCTAGTTTTTAGTTTTGCCTTATGATCCTTCTATGTAATCGAGTCCGTGAGCTATATATAATAAAGATTAGTATTGAGTCAAGGGCTTGATTATCTTGCTATGATCTTGAGGAAATAAAATAAAAGAGAAATAATAAAAATAAATAAAGAGATCATATGGATCTTATGGAGGGTAATGACTTCACATATAAAGAGTAGGATGAATAAAAGTTGTGAGAGTTGACAAACATAGTTTTGGTAATCGTTGAAATTAATAGGAAATAATAAGGAAAGAGAGGTTTTTACATATAAATATACTATCTTGGACATATTTTATGATTGTGAGCACTCATTAAAATATGACATGCTAAAGAGTTGAGGTTGGACAAGGAAGACAACATAATGGGTTATGTTTTCTTGCATCTGAGATAAATTATATTGTCATGGATCATCCAACATGTTTTTTGACTATATACTGCAAGGCAACAGCCTCACAGTCTTTTATTAAACCACAGAACCAAAGTTTTACAAAGTCACAAGATAAAGGCAAGTGAGGGGAAGGGAATACTTACGATTAGGGTAAGGCACTATCCAAGAAATTAGTCTACTCCTATATTTACATTTGATTCTATGAGCTAAAAGAGAGATGTCATGCAGAAATTTTCTCCTCCAGGATCTGAAAGAAGGTAATTCATTTCTGAAAATCTTCCCATTTCTTTGTGTCCAAATATTCCAAGTGGTAGTGAAGACTACCTCTGAGAAGAAGGGAAGGCCAAAATCCCTCCTAGAAGCAGAAGCCATCTCATAAGTGGTCTAGTTAGGTTGAGGACTCCATGAAATACCCAGGTAGTTCCAGACATGTTGGCTGAAATTACAAGCGAAGAAGAGATGTGCTCTGTCTTCATGAGAGGCCAAATGACACAGAACACAAGTGTCATCCTGGATAATCCAATGCCGCCGCTGCATCATGTCCCTAGTGTTCAGGAGATCCATCAAAAGAAGCCAGCCAAACACCTTAAACTTAAGGGTACAAGAGCTTTTCCAGATCCACCGGAATATGGGATCAACCACCGTGTCCGAAAAGCAAGACATGTAATAAATCCTGGACTAATAATCACCAGACTTGGAAGGCCATTTCCAGACATCCTTTTCCCCATCCAGAAGGGTGACCAAAGGAAGCAACGCTTGAAGCTGATTAAATTCCTCGAAAGCCTCAGCAGATAGTGGCAGATGGAGATTGTCGGTTGGGTCCGATAGTTCCATCATATCCTTAATGGTGAGAGAGTCATCAATCACAAAAGAGTGAAGCCTCAGAAACTGATGTTGCATGATAACCGTATTGTTGCCAAGTTGCTAGCGGTCCAGCCAGAAGATCACCGTATCTCACGCACGTACGTGTGGTACCGCCAACTTGCAAAACCTATCATATAACCTGAATACATCCCTCCACCAGAAAGAGCCACAGCTTTGAGTGACTTGGGGAGGTGCTGCGGCATAATAGGTGTCCCAAATAAGAGATACCCATGGCACGTCCATCTTATTAAAGAACTTGAAAAGATGCTTGATCAACAAGGCATCATTTTGAATGCCCAAGTCTAGAACGCCCAGACCTCCAAAGGTTTTAGGACGACATACCAGATCCCAAGCCGCCAATGATTGCCGGGGTGTATCCGTGTTCCCTCTCCACAAGCATTGTCGCATGATATGCTCAATCTGTTTCAAGATGCCCTGTGGCAACAAAAGAGTGCACAGAAAATATATTGGCATAGAACTAAGAACAGATTGCAAGAGCTGTAGTCGGCTTCCTTGGTTCAACAGGTAAGAAGACGCAGATAATCGTCGCTCTATACGATCCACCAAAGGCAACAAATCATAAATTATTGGCCGGGAGGTACCCATGGGTAAGCCAAGGTAAGTGAACGGCATAGACCCAACATCACACCCAAGTAAACAAGCAACACGCTTACCCTCATCATTAGTCATATTGATAGGTATCAAGGAGGACTTACTAAAATTGACCCTTAGTCCGATTGATTTAGCAAAGACTTCAAGCATTTCTTTGAAAACAATGAGCTGGCTGTCAATAGCTGGGAGAACAATGAGGGTGTCGTCCGCATATTGAACGATCGGATAGTCCATCGAAGCGGTTGGGATAGGCAAGGTGAGAATGTTCCTTGAGCACATTTCATTTACAACCGATTGAAGTAAGTCCACAGCGATCACAAAGAGCAAAGGAGATAGTGGATCTCCTTGACGAACACCCAAACGACAGAAAAAATGATTACTGGGCACTCCATTCAAAAGAACCGAAGAGGAGCCCGTGGACAGAATGTTCTCAATCCAACTTGTCCAACTATCATCAAAACCCTTACATTTCAGAATCCTAAGAATCAGATCATGCTCAATGGTGTTGAAAGCCTTTGTGAAGTCAACCTTAAGAAGAATGATTGGCCTCTTAGCTTTGCATTGGTGGATGTACTCAAAACACCACGCCAAACAGTCCTGAATGAATCGACACCGAAGAAAGCCATATTGGTTGCGGTGAATACATCTCAAGATCACACCCTGGAGACGATTTGCCAAAAGATTGGTTAAGAACTTCAAACAGGTATTTGTCAATGATATGGGCCGGAAATCACCAACATATTCAGGGCTCAACTTCTTAGGAATGAGGGTGATAAGAGATGTGTTTAGAAACTCCAAGTTACATTTCCCATCATAGAATTCTTGCACAAGCTTCATAAAATCCTCCTTCAAAATAGGCCAACATTTCTTCAAGAAAAGGCCAGTAAACCCGTCGAGTCTCGGGGCACGGTCAGTAGGCATGTTCTTAATTACCGCATCCACCTCAGAGTCCATGAACGGTAAAGATAACTCCTCTAGACCATCAATCCGGGGAATTAATGTGTCTAGATCAAAACCCATTTGATTGCCTTTTGATTGGCCCATTCGTTGGTTGAAGTCAGCCCAGAACATCCCTGCCAACTGCTGGTGATCCGTGACCAGATCACCCTCCACAGACTTGATCGAGGAGATTGTGTTCCTCCGATATCTTTCCGTAGCCATGGCATGAAAAAAATTCGAATTTTCCTCGCCAACTTTGATGTTTCTGATCGTGCAACGTTGCTTCCAATAGATAAATTACCAATGTAAGATATCCTCAAGGTGCAATTTAACAATTCTGTGAAAATTTAACTCCGGCCAACTCAAAGGCCTAATTTCCTCAAGATAGTCTAAGAAAATAATCACTTTATTACAATCATCAATGAGAGCTTTGACTGTGGACATGTTGAGATGCCATTTCTTGAGAGCATATAGGAGGGACTTAAATTTAGCCAAAATTGTTAAATCTATTGAAGATTTTGCCACTGGCCTGTTCCAAACCTCAGAAACACATTCAGCAAAACCAGGAAAAGCAACCCAATAATTCTCAAAGCGGAAAACTTTTGCCTTGGGAATACATGTGGCAATCGAGACCACACATGGAACGTGGTCGGAGGCAGTGTGTGCCAGAGGGAAAACCATTGTGTTGGGGTGATCTGATGTCCAAGCCACCGACGTGAAAAACCAATCGATCTGCTCGAGAAGCGGCGAAGTTTGCATATTTGACCATGTATATTGACGACCCTTGATCGGCAGCTCAACAAGACCCAAATGACCAATTATTTCATTAAACAAGAATATATCATTAACATCACCACCCGAAAGGTTACGGTTCTCAAGCGATCGCATGAAGTTGTCACCCAAAAGCAACCAATTCTCACCAAACTGAATATCAAGATTATATAACCACTAAACAAAATCATCACGGGTAGGGCCTTTACAAGGGAAATATATGGAGACTAAAGACCAGGTTTCAAAAGTGTGCTTGGACTTAAACTCCACAATAATCCCATAGGGTTTTGCCTCAATTAAAGAACCTATGAAAAAGGATGAATTCCAAATAACTACCATCCCAGCAGACGTACCAGCCGAGGGAACATAAACAAAATTATCAAAATGCCTCGGGCAGAACTTCCTAATGAAACGCTGATCGATATGCATGCATTTAGTTTCCTGAAGACAAACAACAGAACAACCACTTTCAACGATCTTTTGCCTAACCGCAAGCTGACGTGCTTCAAAATTGAGGCCCCAAACATTCCAACATAGAACTTTCCACTCCTTAAACTTTGTCTGATTCATTAAAACTAAAAGTAAAAGCATTAAAAGTAGGCCACGCAATGACCTACACTGACCCGCAAAGCAGACAAGCATCACATAGTTGCAAACATAGAAATAAAGATAAATGGCGATTATGGTACGCCATAGACCAGAATCCTGCATGAAGTAACTAATCATCAGAACCCATGTTACTGTTGGACTTGGCAGGATCAGCAACAAGCTTATCCATAGAAATCTTCTCGGGTGCAATGCGAAGGCGAGCACCAATGCGCTGTAGATCGGCTATAGTTGTTGGTGGGGGCACAGAAGGAGTATCTTCAGACTGGAAACTACCAGTTTTGCGCTTCTTCAAAGTGTGAGATTTCTTAGCTGGAGTGCCACCTGTTACTTTGCGGTAGCCATCACGGAGAGCGCTCAAACATGCACTCTGCCTAACCTCAGTATCAACAATAATTCTTGAGGCCTTAGACTTTCTTCCACGCTTCAAAGAGACATCAGGAACAGCTGAGAACTCAAAAGCTTTAGAAACTGGTTCATCCAGGTCATCAAAGCAGAGAGCCCGAGCTACTGGCCTTTTAACAGGTGCAGCTGGCACTGGGCAGATAGGGGAAGCAGGTGCAGGAAGGAGCTGAAGATTGGAAGCTGGAGCATTGCAGAGAATCTCCCAGGACTGTTTATTCAGCAAAGCACCAATGTCAGACTTGAAAACAAACTGGGATATGTCCGAAGGCCACATACACGGCAACATCTTCTCAAAAGTACGCTGCCACTGCATCACAGGCGGCAATATTGGTCCATAGACAGTGAAAACTTGCCCAATTAGAAGAGGAGGTTGCTGTGGTCCCATTGGGGGCTGGAAGATAGCCACTTCAGCAGCATTGTCGACATTGTTAACTGAATCTTCAGAAAGCTGCAGAACAATGGACTCCTGAGACTGGATCTCCTCAACTTCCTCTTGCTGCACAGCATCCTGGACTGGTGGCACATCATTGTGTTGTTGCTCATTAACAGGGTGGGGTACATCATTCCAACCCAGCTCTGGAAACTCCGGCATAACCTAATTGTGATTATCAAACTGCATATTGCCAGGGAGGGGGTGCGGATTACCATTGAAGGGCATGGGGTCTTCATCAACTGGCAAGATGTCTGCAAAATCTGCTGAAAGGATATAGACAGGCGCATACCAAGAGATTCTAGCACCACCAAAATCTGCATATTCTCTATAAGTCACAGAGCGAGGAACTAATGTCGGCACAGGGAAAGAAACATAAGCCAGCGAGCGGACAAGCATGGGATCATCTTGGTGCCAATGGTGGAATCTACCAAACGTGCTGATGACATCCGCAAGGTACTGTGTGCACCTATAATCCAGAGGAACACCAAGCAACATGACCCATCCACGGTGAAAACCCTGTGTAGCTCTATAATTTATACCCTCATCATGCGGAATAAACCGAACAAATCTATCATTGCCCAGATTGAAGGATGGGTGATCAACTAATGCTTGACGAGCCAGAGCACTACGAAAATGAAACAACCCAACTCCTTGGATCCAAGGTTGGGCATCCAGAACAGCTCTTCCCAGATCATTGACAACAAAATCACTGACCATGTTCCGAAAGATGGTGACTTCTTCAGGCAGAGGGGCTGGCTCGACGATGGCGATGGCGTATTCCTCATGCTGCCGATCTGGAGCCACCGCAGACGTGAAGAAGGTGCGTGGCAGACGCAGCTCACCGCCATCAATGATGTCGAAACCTTGTGGGATAAACTCCATGGGGTCCACCGCGAAGGTCGCCATTGCCGGCGCCGAAGAAGGAGAGCAGCACCGATCGGCAGTGGCGCAGTAGGAAGGCGATGCAGACGGTGATGAGGGAGGCAGAGGAGGCGTTATGGGCGGTGGCTCTGCGGGCAGAGGTGGAATAGATGGGGTGGCAGGCTTGACGGGACTGGGCAGAGACCCAGCGGGACTAGCTATGGAGGGAATCGAGGCGTCCAGCATAGAAAAACCTGCTGACCGGCTGGACTCACCTGATTTGATCCGTGGGACCCACTTGTAAGAGGGAGAAGGAGTAGAATCCGAACAACCCTTTTCCCAGTGCCCCAACCGAAAGCATCATGACACCTAACCCTGCTGGTGCACGCTTTGGTTAAATGTACCATGGACAAACAATTCTGACATTTCCACACATTAAAAACCATGTCATCAATAAGATCATTTAAACCAGGTGAGTCCGTTGGGCGCAAATCAATATTCTCCTCATTGCCAAAATCAGTTGAAGAAATAACAGAAGAGTCCAGATTTGATAGGGCCGTGGAAACAATCGGTATGGAATCAACCTGGGCCATGAGAACATCCGGGTCGGGAGAAACGTTATGGGCTGGGGAAACAACCTGGGCCGGAAACGAAGCTGGTCCAACCAGCTCTCCCCCATGCACATGCAAATTGACGTTAAAACTGGTTGGGGTGGCCATTGAAAACCCGGCCGAAGAAATCTCGCGAACGTTAACTGTTCCGAAAGTGATGGGTGGCTCGGCCACCTTCCATCGGAGATCAGTCGCCGGCAGCTGAGGCAAAATTACTCGTTCACGAGGAAGGACTGAATACCCAGCATCAGTGACAGCATCAACCAAACCTGGCGAGGAAGGATAGCTATATCCCTTGCAAACGTCATACTGTTGGAAAGTAGCAAATGAAATTTTCTTCGTAGATCGAGAACCCGAACACAAAGCAGACTTGGAAGGTGGCTTATGCATGGAAATCAAACCGAGAGAAGCACACCTCTTAGATGGACTGATTAAGATCCATTCAGCATCACATTCCTTCTTCCAAATAAGAAACTCACGTTTCCAATTAGGGCCACCATTACCCCATAGATGGAAGAAACATTTGAATTGCGGACACGCAAAAGATCGCAATTGAAGAATAAGAAGACCAACACATTTGCAAGAGACAATAAATGAGAATACCTTGTCTTTAATGAGTTGAACAGACAAATCAATTGCAGATCCTCCAATTGCTGATTCCAATGCAACCGCCACTGAATCCTCATCAAGACAAAAGATATGCCTGCTAAAAGACACGACCATAATGAAATGGTCAGTGTCATCCAAGGGATGGATGCATTTCCCACAAGATCTAAAAACTTCCTCTGCAAAAGCCATTCCTTTGGAAAAGTCCAAATCCAAAGTTGATCCATCATGATGACCCATGTGAGATGGGTATAGGAAGAAAGATCAGAGAACGCCGGAGATGATGGGTGGAGAAGGAATAAGATTTACTGGTTGGAGAGGGAGATCGCCAAAGAGCCTGGGGCGCCGGTGGGAGGGGAGGTGGGGCTCTCATTTTCGAGTGATCTGATCATCCAACATGTTGAGCATGCCTTTCCCTCTCATGCTAGCCAAGTTCTTTGCACCAAGTAGAAATACTACTTGTGCTTCAAAATATCCTTAGACCCAGTTTTTCCATGAGAGTCCACCATACCTACCTATGGATTGAGTAAGATCCTTCAAGTAAGTTGTCATCGTTGCAAGAAATAAAAATTGCTCCCTAAATATGTGTGATTTATCAGTGTGGAGAAAATAAGCTTTATACGATCTTGTGATGTGGAAGAAATAAAAGCAACAGACTGCATAATAAAGGTCCATATCACAAGTGGCAATATAAAGTGACGTTCTTTCGCATTAAGATTTTGTGCATCCAACCATAAAAGCACATGACAACCTCTACTTCCCTCTGCGAAGGGCCTATCTTTTATTCTTGTCCTATACTTCATGCAAAGAGTCACGGTGATCTTCACCTTTCCTTTTTACATTTTATCCCTTGGCAAGAACAATGTGTTGGAAAGATCCTGATATATATAGCTAATTGGATGTGAGTTTTCATGAACTATTATTGTTGACATTACCCTTGAGGTAAAAAGTTGGGAGGCAAAACTATAAGCCCCTATCTTTCTCTGTGTCCGATTAAAACTTCATACCCGTAAATATTGCGTGAGTGTTAGCAATTGTGAAAGACTAAATGATAGTTGAGTATGTGGACCTACTGAAAAGCTCTTGTATTGACTCTTTCCGATGTTATGATAAATTGCAATTGCTTCAATGACTGAGATTATAGTTTGTTAGTTTTCAATGAAGTTTATGATTCATACTTGAAACTGTGAATGAATTGTTACTTTAGCATAAGAGATCATATGACAATATATATATATACATATATATATATGTTGTTGTTCTAAGAATGATCATGATTCCCTCATGTCCGTATTTTATTTTATCGACACCTCTATCTCTAAACATGTGGACATATGTTTCGACTTCCGCTTTCGTTTGAGGACAAGCGAGGTCTAAGCTTGGGGGAGTTGATATGTCCATTTTGCATCATGCTTCTATATTGATATTTATTGCATTATGGGCTGTTATTACACATTATGTCACAATACTTATGCCTATTCTCTCTTATTTTACAAGGTTTACATGAAGAGGGGGAATGCCGGCAGCTGGAATTTTGGGCTGGAAAAGGAGCAAAGATTAGAGATCTATTCTGCACATCTCCAAAAGTCCTGAAACTCCACGGGAATTATTTTTAGAATATATAAAAATATTGGGTGAAAGAAGTACCAGAGGGGGCCACCCACCGTCCACGAGGGTGGGGGGCACGCCCTACCCCCCTGGGCGCGCGCCCTTGCCTCATGGGCCCCCTGGTGGCCCTCTGATGCCCATCTTTGGCTATATGGAGTCTTTCATCGAGGAAAAAATCATAAGCAAGCTCACGGGAAAAAACTCCGCCGCCACGAGGCGGAACCTTGGCGGAACCAATCTAGGGCTCCGGCGGAGCTGTTCTATCGAGGAAACTTCCCTCTGGGAGGGAGAAACCATCACCATCGTCATCACCAACGATCCTCTCATCGGGAGGGGGGCAATCTCCATCAACATCTTCACTAGCACCATCTCCTCTCAAACCCTAGTTCATCTCTTGTATCCAATCTTTGTCCCAAAGCCTCAGATTGGTACCTGTGGGTTGGTAGTAGTGTTAATTACTCCATGTGGTTGATGCTAGTTGGTTTACTTGGTGGAAGATCATATGTTTAGATCCATTATGCATATTAATACCCCTCTGATTATGAACATGAATATGATTTGTGAGTAGTTATGTTTGTTCCCGAGGACATGGGAGAAGTCTTGCTATAAGTAGTCATGTGAATTTGGTATTCGTTCGATATTTTGATGAGATGTATGTTGTCTTTCCTCTAGTGGTGTCATGTGAACATCGACTACATTACACTTCACCATTGTTTGGGCCAGGGGGAAGGCATTGGGAAGTAATAAGTAGATGATGGGTTGCTAGAGTGACAGAAGCTTAAACCCTATTTTATGTGTTGCTTCGTAAGGGGCTGATTTGGATCCATATGTTTCATGCTATGGTTAGGTTTACCTTAATACTTCTGTTGTAGTTGCGGATGCTTGCAATAGTGGTTAATCATAAGTGGGATGCTTGTCCAATAAAGGATAGTACCCAAGCACCGGTCTACCCACATATCAAATTATCAAAGTACCAAACGCGAATCATATGAACGTGATGAAAACTAGATTGACGATAATTCCCATGTGTCCTCGGGAGCGCTTTCCTTCATATAAGAGTTTGTCCAGACTTGTCCTTTGCAACAAAAAAGGATTGTGCCATCTTGCTGCACCTTATTTACTTTCATTACTTGTTGCTCATTAAAATTAATCTTATCACAAAACTACCTATTACCGATAATTTCAGTGCTTGCAGAGAATACCTTCTGAAAACCACTTATCATTTCCTTCTGCTCCTCGTTGGGTTCGACACTCTTACTTATTGAAATGGCTACGATAGACCCCCTACACTTGCGGGTGATCAGTATGAACCATGGAAAAGTTGGAATATAGTAGATATTACACCAATATAAATAAAGAATGAGTTCACAACAGTACCAAAAGTGGTGATTTATTTTCTTATACTAATGGAGGTTACGAGATTTTCTGTTGAAGTTTTGTGTTGTGAAGTTTTCAAGTTTTGGGTAAGGATTTGATGGACTATGGAATAAGGAGTGGCAAGAGTCTAAGCTTGGGGATGCCCAAGGCACCCCAAGGTAATATTCAAGGAGGCCAAAGGGCCTAAGCCAGGGGATGCCCCGGGAAGGCATCCCGTCTTTCGTCTTCGTCTATCGGTAACTTTACTTGAGGCTATATTTTATTCACCACATGATATGTGTTTTGCTTGGAGCGTCTTGTATGATTTGAGTCTTTGCCTTTTAGTTTTCCACAATCATCCTTTTTGCACACACCTTTTGGGAGATACACGCATGAATCATGATTTATTAGAATACTCTATGTGCTTCACTTATATTTTTTGGGCTAGGAAAAATTGCTCTAGTGCTTCACTTATATCTTTTTACAGCACGACAGTGGTTTTATTTTATAGAAATTGATGAACTCTCGTACTTCACTTATATTATTTTGAGAGTCTTTAGAACAACATGGTAATTTGCTTTGTTACAAAATTAGTCCTAATATGATAGGCATCCAAAAAGGATATAATAAAAAATTTCATATAGAGTGCATTGAATACTATGAGAAGTCTGATTCCTTGTGATTGTTTTGAGATATGAAGATGGTGATATTAGAGTCATGCTAGTAAGTAGTTGTGAATTTAAGAAATACTTGTGTTAAGGCTTGTGAGTCCCGTAGCATGCACGTATGGTGAACCGTTGTGTAACGAAGTTGGAGCATGAGATGTTTTTTATTGTCTTCCTTATGATTGGCGACCGGGGACGAGCGATGGTCTTTTTTCTACCAATCTATCCCCCTAGGAGCATATGCATAGTACTTTGTTTTGATGACTAATAGATTTTTGCAATAAGTATGTGAGTTCTTTATGACTAATGTTCAGTCCATGGATTATACGCACTCTCACCTTTCCACCATTGCTAGCCTCTCTAGTACCGTGCAACTTTCACGAGTACCATAAACCCACCACATAACCTTCCTCAAAATAGTCACCATACCTACCTATTATGTCATTTCCATAGCCATTCCGAGATATATTACCATGCAACTTCCACCGTTCCGTTTATCATGACACACTTCATCATTGTCATATTGTTTTGCATGACCATGTAGTTGATATCGTATTTGTGGCAAAGCCACCGTTCATCATTTTTTTATACATGTCGCTCTTGATTCATTGCACATCCCAGTACATCGCCGGAGGCACACATAGAGTCATATTTTTGTTCTAGTATCGAGTTGTAATCTTTGAGTTGTAAGTAAATAAAAGTGTGATGATCTTCATTATTAGAGCATTGTCCCATGTGAGGAAAAAAGAGAAAGGCCAAATAAAAAGAGAAAATAAAAGAAAAAAATGAGAGAAAAAGAGAGAATGGACAATGTTACTATCCTTTTTGCCACACTTGTGCTTCAAATTAGCACCATGATCTTCATGATAGAGAGTCTCCTATGATATCACTTTCATATACTAGTGGGAATTTTTCATTATAGAACTTGACTTGTATATTCCAACGATGGGCTTCCTCAAAACGCCCTAGGTCTTCATGAGCAAGCAAGTTGGATGCACACCCACTTAGTTTTCTTTTTGAGATTTCATAAACTTATAGTTCTAGTGCATCCGTTGCATGGTGATGTCTACTACACAACCTTCTTCTTGTAGACATTGTTGGGCCTCCAAGTGCACATGTTGTAGGACAGTAGAAAATTTCCCTCAAGTGGATGACCTAAGGTTTATCAATCCATAGGAGGCGTAGGATGAAGATGGTCTCTCTCAAGCAACCCTGCAACCAAATAACAAAGAGTCTCTTGTGTCCCCAACACACCCAATACAATGGTAAATTGTATAGGTGCACTAGTTTGGCAAAGAGATGGTGATACAAGTGGCATATGGATGGTAGATAAAGGTTTTTGTAATCTGAATATATAAAAACAACAAGGTAACTAATGATAAAAGTGAGCACAAATGGTATTGCAATGCTAGGAAATAAGGCCTAGGGTTCATACTTTCACTAGTGCAAGTCCTCTCAACAATGATAACATAATTGGATCACATAACTATCCCTCAACATGAAACAAAGAGGCACTCCAAAGTCACTAATAGCGGAGAACAAACGAAGAGATTATGGTAGGGTAGGAAACCACCTCAAAGTTATTCTTTCCAATCAATCCGTTGGGCTATTCCTATAAGTGTCACAAACAGCCCTAGAGTTCGTACTAGAATAACACCTTAAGACACAAATCAACCAAAACCCTAATGTCACCTAGATACTCCAATGCCACCTCAAGTATCTATGGGTATGATTATACGTTATGCATCACACAATCTCAGATTCATCTATTCAACCAACACATAGAACCTCAAAGAGTGCCCCAAAGTTTCTACCGGAGAATCACGACGAAAACATGTGCCAACCCCTATGCATAGGTTCATGGGCAGAACCAGCAAGTTGATCACCAAAACATACATCAAGTGAATCACGTGATATCCCATTGTCACCACAGATATGCACGGCAAGACATACATCAAGTGTTCTCAAATCTTTAAAGACTCAGTCCGATAAGATAACTTCGAAGGGGAAACTCAATCCGTTACAAGAGAGTAGAGGGGGAGAAACATCATAAGATCCAACTATAATAGCAAAGCTCGCGATACATCAAGATCGTGCCAAATCAAGAACATGAGAGAGAGAGATCAAACACATAGCTACTGGTACATACCCTCAGCCCCGAGGGAGAACTACTCCCTCCTCGTCATGGAGACCACCGGGATGATGAAGATGGCCACCGGAGAGGGATTCCCCCCCTCCAGCAAGGTGCCGGAACGGGTCTAGATTGGTTTTCGGTGGCTACGGAGGCTTCTGGCGGCGGAACTCCCGATCTATTCTGCTCCCCGATCGTTTTAGGGTATATGGAGATATATAGGAGGAAGAAGTGCGTCTGGGGGGCCACGAGGGGCCTACAAGGGTGGAGGGCGCGCCCCCCTGCCTCGTGGCTTCCTCGTTGATCCCCTGACGTGCACTCTAAGTCTTCTGGGCTTCTTCTGATCCAAAAATAAGTTCCGTGAAGTTTCAGGTCAATTGGACTCCGTTTGATTTTCCTTTTCTGCGATATTCTAAAACAAGGAAAAAACATAAACTGGCACTAGGCTCTGGGTTAATAGGTTAGTCCCAAAAATCATATAAAATAGCATATAAATGCATATAAAACATCCAAGGTTGATAATATAATAGCATGGAACAATAAAAAATAATAGATACGTTGGAGACGTATTAGCATCCCCAAGCTTAATTCCTGCTCGTCCTCGAGTAGGTGTAATCCGTGGACTCAACATTAGTCATAAAGAACTGATAACCCACAAGTATAGGGGATTGCAATAGTTTTTGAGGGTAGAGTGTTCAACCCAAATTTATTGATTCGACACAAGGGAAGCCAAAGAATATTCTCAAGTATTAGCAGCTGAGTTGTTAATTCAACCACACCTGGAAACTTAATATCTGCAGCAAAATATTTAGTAGCAAAGTAATATGATAGTAGTGATAACGGTAGCAAAAGGTAACAGTAGTAAAAGCAATGTTTTTGGTATTTTGTAGTGATGATAGCAATAGCAACGGAAAAGTAAATAAGCAAAGCACAATATATGGAAAGCTCGTAGGCAATGGATCGGTGATGGAGAATTATGCCGGATGCGGTTCATCATGTAACATTCATAACCTAGGGTGACACAGAACTAGCTCTAGTTCATTGATATAATGTAGGCATGTGTTCCGAACATAGTCATACGTGCTTATGGAAAAGAACTTGCATGACATCTTTTGTCCTACCATCCCATGGCAGCGGGGTCCTTACGGAAACTAAGGGATGTTAAGGCCTCCTTTTAATAGAGAACCGGAACAAAGCATTAACACATAGTGAATACATGAACTCCTCAAACTACGGTCATCACCGATAAGTATCCCGATTATTGTCACTTCGGGGTTAGCGGATCATAACACATAATAGGTGACTATAGACTTGCAAGATAGGATCAAGAACACTAATATATTGATGAAAAACATAATAGGTTCAGATCTGAAATCATGGCACTCGGGCCCTAGTGACAAGCATTAAGCATAGCAAAGTCATAGCAACATCAGTCTCAGAACATAGTGGACACTAGGGATCAAACCCTAACAAAACTAACTCGATTACAAGATAGATCTCATCCAACCCATCACCGTCCAGCAAGCCTATGATGGAATTACTCATGCACGGCGGTGAGCATCATGAAATTGGTGATGGAGGATGGTTGATGATGACGATGGCGACGGATTCCCCTCTCCGGAGCCCCGAACGGACTCCAGATCAGCCCTCCCGAGAGGTTTTAGGGCTTGGCGGCAGCTCCGTATCGTAAAACGCGATGATTTCTTATCTCTGATTTTTTTTCTCCCGGGAACTCAATATATGGAGGTGGAGTTGGAGTCGGAGAGGCAACAGGGAGCCCACGAGGTAGGGGGGCGCGCCCTAGGGGGCAGGCGCGCCCCCCACCCTCATGGCAAGGTGGTGGGCCCCCTGGCCTTCATCTTTGGCAGGTATTTTTCTTATTTTCTGAAAAGTGTCTCCGTGAAGTTTCAGGTCATTCCGAGAACGTTAGCTCCTGCACATAAATAACACCATGGTAGTTCTGCTGAAAACAGCATCAGTCCGGGTTAGTTCCACTCAAATCATGCAAGTTAGAGTCCAAAACAAGGGCAAAAGTGTTTGCAAAAGTAGATACGTTGGAGACATATCAACTCCCCCAAGCTTAAACCTTTGCTTGTCCTCAAGCAATTCAGTTGACAAACTGAAGGTGATAAAGAAAAACTTTTACAAACTCTGTTTGCTCTTGTTGGTGTAAATATGTAAAGCCAGCATTCAAGTTTTCAGCAAAGATTATAACTAACCACATTTGCAATAATTCTCAGGTCTCATAATTACTCATATCAATAGCATAACCAACTAGCAAGCCATAATAATAAATCTCGGATGACAACACTTTCTCAAAACAATCATAATATGATATAACAAGGTGGTATCTCGCTAGCCCTTCCTGAGACCGCAAAACATAAATGCAGAGCACCTTTAAAGACCAAGGACTGACTAGACATTGTAATTCATGGTAAAAGAGATCCAGTCAAGTCATACTCAATGTAAACTAACAGTAATGAATGCAAATGACAGCAGTGCTCTCCAACTGGTGCTTTTTAATAAGAGGGTGATGACTCAGCATAAAAGTAAATAGATAGACCCTTCGCAGAGGGAAGCAGGGATTGTAGAGGTGCCAGAGCTCGGTTTTGAAACAGAGGTGAATAATATTTTGAGCGGTATACTTTCATTGTCAACATAACAACCAAGAGATGGCGATATCTTCCATGCTACACACATTATAGGCGGTTCCCAAACAGAATGGTAAAGTTTATACTCCCCCTTCCACCACAAGCATCAATCCATGGCTTGCTCGAAACAACGAGTGCCTCCAACTAACAAGAGTCCCAATGGGAGTTTTGTTTGCAATTATTTTGATTTAGTTTGCATAAAGCATGGGACTAGGCATCCCGGTGACCAGCCATTTATCTCGTGAATGAGGAGCGGAGTCCACTCCTCTTGAGAATAACCCACCTAACATGGAAGATACAGACAACCCTAGTTGATACATGAGCTATTCGAGCATACAAAATAGGATATTTATTTGAAGGTTTAGAGTTTGGCACATAAAAATTTACTTGGAACGGCAGGTAGATACCGTATATAGGTAGGTATAGTGGACTCATGTGGAATAACTTTGGGGTTTAAGGGATTGGATGGACAAGCAGTATTCCCGCTTAGTACAGGTGAAGGCTAGCAAAAGACTGGGAAGTGACCAGCTAGAGAGCGACAACAGTCATGAACATGCATTAAAATTAATCAACACCGAATGCAAGCATGAGTAGGATATAATCCACCATGAACATAAATATCGTGAAGGCTATGTTGATTTTGTTTCAACTACATGTGTGAACATGTGCCAAGTCAAGTCACTTAAATCATTCAGAGGAGGATACCACCCTATCATACCACGTCATAACCATTTTAATAGCATGTTGGCACGCAAGGTAAACCATTATAACTCATAGCTAATCAAGCATGGCACAAGAAACTATGCTCTCTAGTTGTCATTGCAAACATATTTATTAATAATAGGCCAAATCAGGAACGATGAACTAATCATATTTACTAAAACAAAAGTGGTCGAGTTCATACTAGTTTTTCTCATCTCAGCCAGTCCATCATATATCATCATAATTGCCTTTCACTTGCACGACCGAACTATGTGAATAATAATAATAGTGCACGTGCATCGGACTAAGCTGGAATCTGCACGCATTCAATAAACAGGAGAAGACAAGGCAATATGGGTCTTTTGTCAGATCAACAATAATGCATATAAGAGCCACTTCAACAATTTAATCATGGTCTTCTCCTATTGACCCGCAAAGAAAAGAAAAGAAATAAAACTATTTACACGGGAAAGCTCCCAACAAGCAAAAGAAGAACAAGAAATCTTTTTTGGTTTTCTTTTTAACTATTACTACAAGCATGGAAATTAAACTAATTAAAAGCTACAACTAATTTTTTTTGGTTTTTCCTAAGGTTTATTAAACACACAAGAAGAAAGCATAAAAAGGAAATTAACTAGCATGGATGATACAATGAAAAAGTATGAGCACCGACATCTAGCAATGAGTGTGTCAACATGAATGTAATGTCGGTGGGAAATACGTACTCCCCCAAGCTTAGGCTTTTGGCCTAAGTTGGTATATGGTCACGACTGACCTGGCTGATATCCATAATAGTAGCTGGGGTCATACTGTGATGCAGTAGCTATCACCTACTGAGCTGCAGCGTGGCGACGAGCAGCCTCCTATCTCCTCTCGTACTCATCTGCCTCCTCTCTGGTAATAGTATATCCTCCTCTTGCCTGATAATCAAAGAAAGCAGGAGCAGGGAGAGTAATATGGACAGCACGGCGTCTGTCAAAGATTAGTCGATACTGGAGAGGTGATTCGTTCCTCTCGACAAACTGGTGGTGAACCATAGCATTAAAATCTAGATAGGCAGGAGGCAATTCAATATCATCTTCGCGCACATCTATACTAAGAAAATTAGCTACACGGGTTGCATAAATTCCACCAAAGAAATCTCCATTACGTCTATTAAGATGCAACCTACGTGCAACAATGGCTCCCAAATTATATGATTTGTCTCCTAACATAGCACTCCTAAGAATACTAAGATCGGGGACACACATGTGACATGCCTCATCTTTACCATTTATGCATCTACCTATGAAGAGAGCAAAATAATGTATAGCAGGAATGTGAATGCTCCCTATGGTAGCTTGTGTAATATCTCTAGATTTTGCCACAGTTATATTAGCAAGAAAATCTCTAAATTCAGATTTGCAAGGATCCCTTATACTACCCCATTGTGGAAGTTTGCATGCAGTGGTAAAATCCTCTAAGTCCATGGTATAAGATTTATCATAAAGATCAAACAGGACAGTTGGAGAATTACGCGAAGTGGAAAATTCAAACCTCCTCACAAAGGAACTAGTAAGCTCATGATACTGACTGCCCTTCTCTTCCTCGAAGCTCACGAGATCAGTGTTACACAAATATGCGTTGAATTCTTCCTTGATCCATAAATTTTTAGAAGGCCACTCACAAGGATGCACTGGAGCATCTCTTGGTGGCTCTTCGTCAGCGTCACGCATTGCAAGCCTGGGTCCTTGCTTCTTTGAAGAACCACCTTCGAACATTTTCCTAAGCATTTTTCTTCCTCTGAAAAATTCTGAATTTTTTTAGTAACTTCAAAATAAAAGTAAACCAAACTCAACAATATTGATAGCAACTACTCCTACAAGTGCCTAGGGCCTATATCATGCATCAAAACTACTTTTGACCATATAAATTTGACATGCAAGCTCAAGAATAGGGTCACCTAAACAACACACATTTGCAATTAATAAAGCACTAGAACAAAAACTAATTGGACCAATGGAGGAGTCACATACCAAGGAACAATCTCCCCAAGCAGTTTTGTGAGACGTGCTTTGAGCAAAGAGATCGAAAATGGCAGCAAAACAAGCTTGGACTCGGGTTTGAGCTGGTTATTCGTGTTTGGGGGAGGAAGATGATGTGTGTGGGTGTAGGAATAAGTGGAGGAGGGCCACCGTGGGCCCACGAGGCAGGGACACGCCCTAAGGGGGTGGGCGCGCCCTCCACCCTCGTGGCAAGGTGGTTGGCCCCCCTGGTGTGTTCTCAGTTCCATAAATCCTCAAATATTCTAGAAAAATCATATTTAATTTTCAGGGCATTTGGAGAACTTTTATTTTAGAGGTATTTTTATATTGCATGGATAATCAAATAGCAGACAGAAAATTATTTGTTTTTATTTTATTTAATATAAATAACAGAGAGTGAAAGTGGGGTACAGAAGGTTGTGCCTTCTAGTTTCATCCATCTCATGATCATCAAAAGGAGTCCACTAACAAGGTTGATCAAGTCTTGTTAACGAACTCATTCTGAATAACATGGAACCGGAGAAATTTCGAATAACACTATGTTACCTCAACGGGGATATGCACATCCCCAATAATAAGAATATCATAATTCTTCTTGACAGTAGGAAGAGGAAATTCAAAACCTCCAAATATAATTGATGGAATTTTTCCAATAGAGTTGATACTATGAGCTTGAGGTTGTTTCCTCGGAAAGTATACCGTATGCTCATTACCATTAACATGAAAAGTGACATTGCCTTTAGTGCAATCAATAACAGCCCCTGTGGTATTCAAAAAGGTTCTTCCAAGAATAATAGACATATTATCGTCCTCGGGAATATCAAGAATAACAAAGTCTGTTAAAATAGTAACGTTTGCAACTACAACAGGCACATCCTCACAAATACCGACAGGTATAGCAGTTGATTTATCAACCATTTGCAAAGATATTTCAGTAGGTGTCAACTTATTCAAATCAAGTCTACGATATAAAGAGAGAGGCATAACACTAACACCGGCTCCAAGATCACATAAAGCAGTTTTAACATAGTTTCTTTTAATAGAGCATGGTATAGTGGGTACTCCTGGATCTCCAAGTTTCTTTGGTATTCCACCCTTAAAAGTATAATTAGCAAGCATGGTGGAAATTTCAGCTTCCGGTATCTTTCTCTTATTTGTAATAATATCTTTCATATCCTTAGCATAAGGATTGGTTTTGAGCATATCAGTTAATCGCATACGTAAAAAGATAGGTCTAATCATTTCAGCAAAGCGCTCAAAATCCTCATCATCCTTTTTCTTGGATGGTTTGGGAGGAAAAGGCATGGGTTTCTGAACCCATGGCTCTCTTTCTTTACCATGTTTCCTAGCAACAAAGTCTTTCTTATCATAACGTTGATTCTTTGATTGTGGGTTATCAAGATCAACAGCAGATTCAATTTCTATATGATTATCATTACTAGGTTGAGCATCATTATGAACATTATCATTAGCATTATCACTAGTTTCAGGTTCATTACCAGATTGTGTTTCAGCATCAGAAATAGAAATATCATTTGGATTCTCAGGTGTTTCAACAATAGGATCACTAGAAGCATGCAAAGTCCTATCATTTTTCTTTTTCTTCTTTTTAGAAGAACTAGGTATATCTATATTATTTCTTTGAGAATCTTGCTCAATTCTCTTAGGATGGACTTCAGGATACAAAGGTTCCTGAGTCATTCGACCACCTCTAGTCATAACTCTAACAACATTATCATTATTACTATTCAATTCATTGAGAAAATCATTATGAGATTTAAGTACTTGTTCTACTTGAGTGGAACCATATAAGCATGTTTACTAATACGTTTAAGTTCACTTTTGACATTAGCCATATAATCACCCAAGTGTCCAAGCATATTTGAATTATATTTCAGTTGTCTACCAAAATAAGCATTAAAATCTTCTTGCTTAGCCATAAATTTATCAAACTCATCTAAGCATGGGCTAGCAAATTTAGTAAATGGGATTACAGCTTTATCATATCAATAGAGAGAATTTACCTTTCCTACCTGTGTCGGGTTATCAAGACCATGAGTTTCTTCAATAGGTAAAGGATTAAGATCATATGTTTCTTCAACATGCGGTAAATTAAGACCATGTATTTCTTCAATAGGAGGTAAATTCTTAACATCTTCAGCTTCAATACCCTTTTCTTTCATAGATTTCTTTGCCTCTTGCATATCTTCAAGACTGAGAAATAGAATACCCCTCTTCTTTGGAGTTGGTTTAGGAAGGCCAGGAATTGGCTCCGGAGGTGTCCAATTATGTTCATTTGTCAACATATTATTCAATAGAATTTCAGCTTCATCCGGTGTTCTTTCCCTGAAAACAGAACCAGCACAACTATCCAGGTAATCTCTGGAGGCATCAGTTAGTCCATTATAAAACATATCAAGTGTTTCATTTTTCTTAAGAGGATGATCAGGCAAAGCATTAAGTAATTGGAGAAGCCTCCCCAAGCTTATGGGAGACTCTCTTCTTCAATTTGCACAAAATTATATATATCCCTTAAAGCAGCTTGTTTCTTATGAGCAGGGAAATATTTAGCAGAGAAGTAATAAATCATATCCGGAGGACTACACACACAACCAGGATCAAGAGAATTAAACCATATCTTAGCATCACCCTTTAATGAGAACGTAAATATTTTAAGGATATAAAAGTAGCGAGTTTTCTCATCTTTAGTGAACAGGGTAGCTATATCATTCAATTTAGTAAGATGTGCCACAACAGTTTTAGATTCATAACCATGAAAAGGATCAGATTCAACCAAAGTAATTATATCAGGATCAACAGAGAATTCATAATCCTTATCATTAACAAAGATAGGTGAAGTAGCAAAAGCAGGGTCAGGTTTCATTCCAGTATTTAGAGATTGCTTACTCCATTTAGCTAATAATTTTTTAAGTTCAGTTCTATTTCTGCAAGCTAAAATAGCTAAAGAAGCATCTTGATCAAAAACATAACCCTTAGGAATAGCAAGTGGTTCTTCATCATCACTTTCATTAGTATCATCAGATTCAATATTTTCAATTTCTCTAGCCCTAGCAAGTTGTTCATCGAGAAAATCACTAAGTGGCATAGTAGTATCAGGCATAGAGGTAGTTTCATCATAAGTATCATGCATAGCAGAAGTGGCATCATCAATAACATGCGACATATCAGAACGAATAGCAGAAGCATGTGTAGGTGTCGCTAGCTTACTCAAAACAGAAGGTGAATCAAGTGCAGAGTTAGATGGCAGTTCCTTACCTCCCCTCGTAGTTGAGGGATAGATCTTAGTTCTTGGAGCTTTCAAGTTCTTCATAATGATAAGCAGATATATATCCCAAGTGACTCAAAGAATAGAGCTATGCTCCCCGGCAATGGCTCCAGAAAATGGTCTTGATAACCCACAAGTATAGGGGATCGCAACAGTTTTGGAGGGTAGAGTATTCAACCCAAATTTATTGATTCGACACAAGGGGAGCCAAAGAATATTCTCAAGTATTAGCAGCTGAGTTGTCAATTCAACCACACCTGGAAACTTAATATCTGCAGCAAAGTGTTTAGTAGCAAAGTAATATGATAGTAGTGATAACAATAGCAAAAGGTAACAGTAGTAAAAGCAATGTTTTTGGTATTTTGTAGTGATGATAGCAATAGCAACGGAAAAGTAAATAAGCGGAGCACAATATATGGAAAGCTCGTAGGCAATGGATCGGTGATGGAGAATTATGCCGGATGCGGTTCATCATGTAACAGTCATAACCTAGGGTGACACAGAACTAGCTCTAGTTCATTGATATAATGTAGGCATGTATTCCGAACATAGTCATACGTGCTTATGGAAAAGAACTTGCATGACATATTTTGTCCTACCCTCCCGTGGCAGCGGGGTCCTTACGGAAACTAAGGGATATTAAGGCCTCCTTTTAATAGATAACCGGAACAAAGCATTAACACATAGTGAATACATGAACTCCTCAAACTACGGTCATCACCGGTAAGTATCCCGATTATTGTCACCTCGGGGTTAACGGATGATAACACATAATAGGTGACTATAGACTTGCAATATAGGATCAAGAACACTCATATATTGATGAAAAACATAATAGGTTCAGATCTGAAATCATGGCACTCGGGCCCTAGTGACAAGCATTAAGCATAGCAAAGTCATAGCAACATCAATCTGAGTACATAGTGGACACTAGGGATCAAACCCTAACAAAACTAACTCGATTACATGACAGATCTCATCCAACCCATCACCGTCCAGCAAGCCTACGATGGAATTACTCACGCACGATGGTGAGCATCATGAAATTGGTGATGGAGGATGGTTGATGATGATGATGGCGACGGATTCCCCTCTCCAGAGCCCCGAACGGACTCCAGATCAGCCCTCCAGAGAGGTTTTAGGGCTTGGCGGCGGCTCCATATCGTAAAACGCGATGATTTCTTCTCTCTGATTTTTTTCTCCCGAAACTCAATATATGGAGGTGGAGTTGGAGTCGGAGAGGCAACAGGGGGCCCACGAGGTAGGGGGCGCGCCCTAGGGGGGCAGACGCGCCCCCACCCTTGTGGCAAGGTGGTGGGCCCCTGGCCTTTATATTTGGCAGGTATTTTTCTTATTTTCTGAAAAGTGTCTCCGTGAAGTTTTAGGTCATTCCGAGAACGTTTGCTCCTGCACATAAATAACACCATGGTAGTTCTACTGAAAACAGCGTCAGTCCGGGTTAGTTCCATTCAAATCATGCAAGTTAGAGTCCAAAACAAGGGAAAAAGTGTTTGGGAAAGTAGATACGTTGGAGACATATCAAGAACTCACATACTTATTGCAAAAATCTATTAGTTATCGAAACAAAGTACTACGCGCATGCTCCTAGGGGGTAGATTGGTAGGAAATACCATCGCTCGTCCCCGGCCGCCACTCATAAGGAAGATAATCAATAAATAAATCATGCTCCGACTTCATCACATAATGGTTCACCATACGTGCATGCTACGGGAATCACAAACTTTAACACAAGTATCTCTCAAATTCACAACTACTCACTAGCATGACTCTAATATTACCATCTCCATATCTCAAAATAATCATCAAGTATCAAACTTCTCATAGTATTCAATGCACTTTATATGAAAGTTTTTATTATATCCCTCTTGGATGCCCATCATATTAGGACTAGTTTCATAACCAAAGCAAATTACCATGCTGTTTAGGACTCTCAAAATAATATAAGTGAAGCATGAGAGTTCATCTATTTCTACAAAATAAAACCACCACCGTGCTCTAAAAATATGTAAGTGAAGCACTAGAGCAACAACAAACTACTCCGAAAGATATAGGTGAAGATTAATGAGTAGTCGAATAATTATGCAACTATATGAATACTCTCTAACATTTAAGAATTTCAGATCTTGATACTTTATTCAAACAGCAAGCAAAACAAAATAAAATAAATTGACGCTCCAAGCAAAACACATATCATGTGGTGAATAAAAATATAGCTCCAAGTAAAGTTACCAATGAACGAAGACGAAAGAGGGGATGCCTTCCGGGGCATCCCCAAGCTTAGGCTCTTGGTTGTCCTTGAATATTACCTTCGGGTGCCTTGGGCATACCCAAGCTTAGGCTCTTGCCACTCCTTATTCCATAGTCCATCGAATATTTACCCAAAACTTGAAAACTTCAGAACACAAAACTTAACAGAAAACTCGTAAGCTCCGTTAGTGAAAGAAACCAAAATACCACTTCAAGGTACTGTAATGAACTCATTCTAAATTCATATTGGTGTTATATCTACTGTATTCCAACTTCTGTATGGTTCATACCCTCCGATACTACTCATAGTTTCATCAAAATAAGCAAGCAACACATAGAAAACAGAATCTGTCAAAAACAGAACAGTCTGTAGTAATCTGGATCAAACGTATACTTCTGGAACTCATAAAATTCTCAAATAAATTTCTGGACGTGAGGAATTTATGTATTAATCATATTAAAAACGAATTAACTAAATAGCACTCTCCAAATAAAAACGGCAGCAATTTTTGTGAGCGCTAAAGTTTCTGTTTTTTTACAGCATGATCGCAAAGACTTTCCCCAAGTCTTCCCAAAGGTTCTACTTGGCACAAACACTAATTAAGCACAAAAAACACAACCATAACAGAGGCTAGATGAAATATTTATTACTAAATAGGAACAAAAAGCAAGGAACAAAAATAAAATCGGGTTGCCTCCCAACAAGCGCTATCGTTTAACGCCCCTAGATAGGCATGATGATTTCGATGATGCTCACATAAAGGATAAGAATTGAAACATAAAGAGAGCATCATGAAGAATATGAATAGCATATTTAAGTCTAATCCACTTCCTATGCATAGGTATTTTGTGAGCAAACAACGTATGGGAACAAGAATCAACTTGCATAGGAAGGTAAAGCAAGCAAAAGTTCAAAACTATAAGCACATAGAGTGGAAACTTGATATTATTGCAATTCCTACAAGCATATGTTCCTCCCTCATAATAATTTTCAGTAGCATCATGAATGAGTTCAACAATATAACCAGCACCTAAAGTATTCTTTTCATGATCTACAAGCATAGAAATTTTATTACTCTCCACATGAGCAAAATTCTTCTCATTCGGAATAGTGAGAGTATCATAAGAAACTCGAATACTATAAATTGTTTCCACATTAAAAGAGTAATGTTCAGAAAAAGGGTAATCATAAGCATGAAAAGTTTTATAAATATAATCACTACTTTTTATAGCATAAGTATCATCACAATAATCATCATACACTACTAGGGAAAAGCCTATACACAGAATCTTATCAGCAGCGCGCTTTAAAATAAGGCGCTGCTGCTAATTAGCAGTAGCGAGCTCAAGAATAACTCGCTACTGAAATAAATATAGCAGTAGCGCGCCCGCTCAAAGACGCGCTACTGCTATATTTCCCACGAGGCCGCCGCAAGGCTAGCTATAGCAGCAACGCGTTATAACGACGGGCGATACTGCTACGTAGCATAGTAGCAGCGCATTTCGCCAATAAGCGCTACTGCTAAGTTTACTACAAAAATTTAGTCCCACCTTGCTCCGTGAAGAGAGTTTCTACCACCTTAAATATGTTACTTCTCAAACTTTGACAAGCACTTGGTCTTCATTGAACTCTATGTGTAGAATTTGTGGCTGCAATATGAGTCTTTACCTGTTCCTAAACCGGTTAGGACTCATATTGACAAATCAGATTGTACACAAAAAGATCGTTGATGATCAATGTATTTTTGATACATTGAACTAAGTCTATTTTTACATGTTGACACATAGTAGTAGGACTTCTTTGTGAAAGGCGCTGCTGCTAGGTAGTTTAGCAGTAGCGTCTTTCTCTATAGCGCGCTACTGCTAAGCCATTCCATCTCCCACCCCCCATATCCTCTATCCGATCCACTCACAGTCACACACTCACTAGATCCCTCTCAATCCCCCGCGCCGGTCCTCCCCCGTCGCCCCTCCTCCCTCTACGCCGCCGTCACCTCCTCCTTCTTGCTGGACTCGGTACCGGCCTCCTCCTCCGTCCTCCCTCTCCACTCGCCGCTGGCCGGCCCCTCCTCGCTCCGCCTTCCTCCTCCGTCCTCCCTCCACTAGCCGCCGGCCGGCCCCTCCTCGCTCCGCCTTCCTCCTCTGTCCTACTCTCTTCTCCCTCCTTGAGTCGCCCCTCCTTCTCCCTCCTGCCTGCTACATTTTTATTTAGTAGGCTAGTTCATATGCAATATTTTGATTTAGTTGATATGATTTAGTTGATTTAGTAGGCTAGTTGATTTAGTTGATTGAGAACATTTTGATTTAGTTGATTTAGTAGTCTAGTTGATTTAGTTGATTTAGAACATTTTGATTTAGTTGATTTAGTCGGCTAGTTGATTTAGTTGATTTAGTAGGCTAGTTCATTTAGTTGATTTAGAACATTTTGATTTAGTTGATTTAGTAGGCTAGTTCATTTAGTTGATTTAGTATGCACCATTTTATTCTTATTTTTTCTATACATGGATAGGTATGTAGTTGCTTTTGTTTTTTTAATAAGTTACTTTTTGGCAAAATGTAGGTGGTACCTTGTCATCTAATATGTTACTAGATCTTAGGATTATAATTGTCCATCAAATTGCTTCTCGCGGAAGAACCAAAAATATCTCATGCTATTGTTTTTCTTTCCTGTGAAGTGGATCGTTAATCCTTTGCTCATATTGCTTTAGGAAAAATGGTGCCACCACCACCACCACTATGTCGACTGTGCAAGTCAAGGTGCGCTAGCAGCCTTGCAACCGGCAAGCTGTTCGGCATCTACTTCTAGCTAGGTTTTCGTCATGCGCCGGTAAGAAATTAGATGAAATGTAATAACTATTTTATTTTTAGTGTTGGCATTACTGCATTGTGTCAATTTGCTTATTTTACACAGATCGTCCCATGCAATGTGAGGTTGAAATTCAACAAGCTGACAGGAGACACTGTGACATTTGAGGCTCTTGGGGCCGTACACTATGGAGGTCGAGAAAGGACACAATATGTCGCAGATTGGAGAAGATGGATGGGCCCATTTTGTCGCTCGCATGCGTCTTACTGGTGGTGAGTTGATCAGCTTCTCCTTCAGAGCAGAAAGACCCAAGCTGGCTGTCATTTATCTCAACTTGGTGGAAGATGATGAAGATGACGAAGATAATGAGGACCCACTCGATGAAGATGATGGGGACCCACTTCATGAAGCCATCATAGCTCAAAGAACAAGGCTGAGCGAGGAGGAGGTGTCCAACCTATGGGACATAATTCCGCCACATGCTGACTTTGTCGGGGTGTCATTCGTGACCCGCCTGAAAAATACCATGGTTGATCGACATGATATGGTATGTTATACTTACAAATGCAAATTATCCGATGAAATACTTAGTGTACAGTCCAATGATATGGTATGTTGTGTGGAATCTAGTCGATGATATGTTTTAGTGTAGAGTTCGATCACATGCTTATTAATGTAGAATCTAAGGAAACTATTAATAGTGTAGATAATCCATATGTACTTATTTGCGAGGCTATTTATTAATTGAATTTTTTTTCTTATTCAGAAATTGGCAAAGAGCATATCTGTGAGTTATGGTATCAAGCCTGAAGAAGAAGGCTCAGCTGGACTACGCCTTACTGCAAGGGGCTCCGTCACAACCTGTACTTACCGTGTGGACACGGACGGTCGCACACACTTAAACTCGGTTGGGTGGAAGAAATTCCTCGATGGCAATAATATTCGTGTTGGACAGGCCATCCTAATTACTATCAGGAACACCAACCGCCCAGGCTTGAGGATGATGATTGTCTTCGATATCATCTAGAACTACATATGTGTGTGTGGCTATATCATCTAGACCTACATATGTGTGTGTGGCTATATCATCTAGAACTACATATGATGATCGTCGTCGATATCATCTAGAACTACATATGATGATCACCGTTGATATGACCTTGTGCTGCTTGAGGATGCATGTTGACTATGCATTAAATTGTTATCTAGTACTCCCTTCGTTCCAAATTACTCGTCGTGGTTTGAACTAAAACCACGATGAGTAATTTGGAACGAAGGGAGTACTACCCAGTAATGGTTTATGAATTTGATATCTACTAGCAGTACCTAGTATCTAGTATCTGAAAGGGAAACTGAAAGGGAAAGGGGTACGGGAGAAAATGATGAAAGATATAGCAGTAGCGAGGGACTGCGAAATCGCTACAGCTAAGTAATAGTAGCGCGTTCATAAAAAGTGCTGCTAATATTGTCAATAGTAGTAGCGCGGGTAAGGACTGCGCTACTACTATAAGTTAGCTGTAGTGCCTTATTAGTAGCGCGGTCACCCGCGCTGCTGCTAGCCTCAAAACCCGCGCTACTACTAGGGTTTTCCCTAGTAGTGATAGGTAGGAGGCATGCTATCATCATTATAAATTTGCATATCAAAACTTGGGAGACTAAAAATATCATCTTCATTAAACGTAGCATCCCCAAGCTTGGGACAAACATTAATTGCAGCAAATATATTCTCAAAAACATCATCTTCATCAAACTTAGCATCCCCAAGCTTGGGCCTTTTCATATCATAAGCATAATCACTCTCATCATTAATAGTATGGATAGCACCAATAGTATAGAAATTATCATATTCTTCCAAGCAAGTGCGAAAAAGATTTTCAAGATCATAAGAAGTATCATTATCTTCCACAATTATATTTTCATGAGGCACAATAGTAATAGGAGCAGCATTATTTGGGGGAGATATCTTTTTACCTCTCTTCATTTTTCTTTTCTTCTTCTTCACCACATCATGTGTGGGTTCAATCCTCTTTTTGGAGCTCCTTATTAATGAGATTGGTTGAATAGGAGGCTCCTCCTCGTTACCTGATTCATCATAAGAAATAATAGGAGGATATTGGGAAGTCTCTTCCCTTTCATTAGTATTCTCTTCATCTTATATTTGTTTTGTTTTCTTTATATAATTGTCAATATAAGGATTTTCAATACAATTCACCGCACAATACATATAAATTTCCTCTAGATCAAAACCAAGAAGTTTATAACGGGCAAATTCTGGAAGATGCTTAGTTATACGTTTCATTTATTCGTAGTCCATAAGCAAACTAAGTTCATTATAATGTGCAAGGGAAATCAAGTCATCACAATTTTTGGACACGATTAGATCATGAAACAATTTGCATCGGATAGCTAAATGACCCTGTTCATTGCAAAGTCCACAAGTATGGCCAAGAAAATTTAACTCTTCAGCACAAACATCTAGCCTTTCTTGCAACAATTTAGTTTCTAAGTGCTTATGCCTCTTGCAATATCTATCTTCCCTATTTGGTGTGTACTTGCAAACCCAATGCACTCCACAAAAATTGACATGTTTATAGGAGACATTTTCATCATAACTAGTGCAATCATCATTAGTACCATGGGTATTCAAGGAGTTCATACTAACAACATTGCAATCATGCTCATTATTCAAAGATTTAGTGCCAAACATTTTAATGCATTCTTCTTCTAGCATTTGAGCACAATTTTCCTTTCTATCATACTCACGAAAGATATTAAAAAGATGAAGCGTATGAGGCAAACTCAATTCCATTTTTTTGTAGTTTTCTTTTATAAACTAAACTAGTGCTAAAACAAGAAACTAAAAGATTCGATTGCAAGATCTAAAGATATATCTTCAAGCACTCACCTCCCCGGCAACGGCGCCAGAAAAGAGCTTGATGTCTACTACACAACCTTCTTCTTGTAGACGTTGTTGGGCCTCCAAGTGCAGAGGTTTGTAGGACAATAGAAAATTTCCCTCAAGTGGATGACCTAAGTTTTATCAATCCGTAGGAGGCGTAGGATGAAGATGGTCTCTCTCAAGCAACCCTGCAACCAAATAACAAAGAGTCTCTTGTGTCCCCAACACACCCAATACAATGGTAGATTGTATAGGTGCACTAGTTCGGCGAAGAGATGGTGATACAAGTGGTATATGGATGGTAGATAAAGGTTTTTGTAATCTGAAAATATAAAAACAGCATGGTAACTAATGATAAAAGTGAGCACAGACGGTATTGCAATGCTAGGAAACAAGGCCTAGGGTTCATACTTTCACTAGTGCAAGTCCTCTAAACAATAATAACATAATTGGATCACATAACTATCCCTCAACATGCAACAAAGAGTCACTCCAAAGTCACTAATAGCAGAGGACAAACGAAGAGATTATGGTAGGGTACGAAACCACCTCAAAGTTATTCTTTCCAATCAATCCGTTGGGCTATTCCTATAAGTGTCACAAACTGCCCTAGAGTTCTTACTAGAATAACACCTTAAGACACAAATCAACCAAAACCCTAATGTCGCCTAGATACTCCAATGTCACCTCAAGTATCCGTGGGTATGATTATACGATATGCATCACACAATCTCAGATTCATCTATTCAACCAACACATAGAACCTCAAAGAGTGCCCCAAAGTTCCTACCGGAGAATCACGATGAAAACGTGTGCCAACCCCTATGCATAGGTTCATGGGCGGAACCCGCAAGTTGATCACCAAAACATACATCAAGTGAATCACGTGATATCCCATTGTCACCACAGATACGCATGGCAAGACATACATCAAGTGTTCTCAAATCTTTAAAGACTCAATCCGATAAGATAACTTCAAAGGGGAAACTCAATCCATTACAAGACAGTAGAGGGGGAGGAGAAAACATCATAATATCCAACTATAATAGCAAAGCTTGTGATACATCAAGATCGTATCATCTCAAGAACACGAGAGAGAGAGAGAGAGAGATCAAACACATAGCTACTGGTACATACCCTCAGCCTCGAGGGAGAACTACTCCCTCCTCATCATGGAGAGCACCGGGATGATGAAGATGGCCACCGGAGAGGGATTGCCCCCTCCGGCAGGGTGCCGGAACGGGTCTAGATTGGTTTTCGGTGGCTACAGAGGCTTCTGGCGGCGGAACTCCTGATCTATTGTGCTCCCCGATCGTTTTAGGGTATATGGGTATATGTAGGAGGAAGAAGTGCGTCAGGGGAGCCACGAGGGGCCCATAAGGGTGGAGGGTGCCCCCTAGGGGGGTGGGCGCGCCCCCCTACCTCGTGGCTCCCTCGTTTCTTTCCTGACGTGCACTCCAAGTCTATCAGGTTGCTTTCCTTCCAAAAATAAGTTCCGTGAAGTTTCAGGTCAATTGGATACCGTTTGATTTTCCTTTTCTGCGATTCTCTAAAACAAGGAAAAACCAGAAACTGACACTGGGCTCTGGGTTAATAGGTTAGTCCCAAAAATCATGTAAAATAGCATATAAATGCATATGAAACATCCAAGGTTGATAATATAATAGCATGGAACAATCAAAAATTATGGATACGTTGGAGACGTATCAGGCAGCGGAAGCCGAACTGCTATTTCTGCTCCAGATTTGATCGATCCTCGGGGGGAAATTGCTTCTGACCCCCAGCATTTGGCTAGTGAACCACTCCGTCGTCCCTATTGCCTGGCGCCCCCTTCCGTTGTGTTCGGCGTTGAGCTTGCCGGACTGCTTGAAGACCCAACAGCTTCTGTTGGTATGATTAGCTGGTTTATCGGGGTGGCTGTGAATCTGGCAGGGTCGGTCTAGTATCCTGTCTAGGTTGGATGTTCCGTCTCTGTTCGCCTTGAATGGCTTTTTTCGTTGACCGGGCTTGGGATTGCTGAATCCAGCGTTGTCCGTTGTGTTGCGTGATCTTTCATTATCATTGTGATTGTTGTGTTTGCTTCGTCGTGGCTTGCCATTGTCGTCTCGGATTTCGGAAGTGCCCGAGTCGCTGGCGCTGTTGCTTCTAAGAGCGAGCCAGCTGTCTTCTCCCGCGCAAAAGCGGGTCATTAGAGCGGTAAGGGCTGTCATGGATCTAGGTCCTTCTTGACTGAGGTGGCGTGCAAGCCATTCATCCCGGACGCTGTGTTTGAAGGCCGCAAGGGCTTTTGTGTCCGCACAGTCGATGATTTGGTTCTTTTTAACTAAGAACCTAGTCCAGAGCTTCCTGGCTGACTCTCCGGGCTACTGTACAATGTGACTTAAGTCATCGGCGTCCGATGGCCGGACATATGTTCCTTGGAAGTTGTCGCGAAAGGCGTCTTCCAAATCTTCCCAGCTACCAATAGAATTTTGCGGCAAACTGTTTAACCAGTACCGAGCTGGTCCTTTGAGTTTTAGTGGTAGGTATTTGAGGGCATGAAGGTCATCTCCGTGGACCATGTGGATGTGGAGGAGGAAGTCCTTGATCCATACCGCGGGATCCGTTGTTCCGTCATATGATTTGATATTCATGGGTTTGAACCCGTGTGGGAATTCATGCTCCATTACTTCATCTGTGAAGCAAAAAGGGTGTGCGGCGCCTCTATGTTGGGCCACACTGCGACGTACCTCCAATGGAGTCCATTTGCGGTTTTTGGCCTGGGCGTGGCTAGGTTTGTCACGTCCGAATAGTTAGCCGTCATCGTGTGTCGAGGCATGTCCTCGCGATCCGTAGATCGATCTTGCGTGTCCTGCTCTACTATCCAAGTCCTGTTGACGGTCGTATGTACAACCCCGAGCTGTTTTATTCTTGCCTTTACGGCAAGGTGGGGTGGTCTAGTCTTCGGCTTGAGTTGCCACTTTATCCGGACCAAGTTGTGGTCGACCTGCCGCATTACGCGATGATGGCATGGCCTCCAGCGCCTTGTCGTTGCAATGATATAGCAATCTACGCTTCGGGTAGCTTTTGGCTGGGCCACTAAGGCCGTATTCTTCGGCGGCCAGGACTTCGGTCCATCTATTATTGAGAAGATCTTGGTCCGCTTAAAGCTGCAGCTGCTTCTTTCTCAGGCTCCTTGCAGTGGCTATTAGTCGGCGTTTGAAGCTCTCCTGCTCGAGAGGTTCCTCATGCACGATGAAATCCACGTTGCCGAGGCTCTCCTCTTCCTCGGAGAGCAGAAGATAATTACTGTCCTCCGAGTCTCCGTGTATGTCCTATTCGTCAGGGCTAACTTGCCCATAATACCGTTCCCCCTGTTCGGAGGTTACCTTGACGAGGTCTTCCTTATTTTCGGCATTGTCTTGAGTATTATTTTTTCCGGTGCCCGTACTGCAGTCTTTGGAACGACGTGACTTAGAGCGGTGTCGAGGAAGTTGGCGCTTGGGCTGTCTCTCAGGAGGTTTATCCTCAACTGGATCCTCTTTATCGTCGTTGTTAGTTTTTCCAGGCGTGTCCACCATGTATACGCCGTAGGAAGAAGAGGCCGTCCATCGTCCAGTGAATGGCAGGTTTTGGCCTTGCTGCTTGTCGGCATCGTCGTCCGTACTAGCGATATCTTCGGAGCCATAGTCAAGCATGTTGGTTAAATCCTCGACAGTGGCTATGAAGTGGGTGGCGGGTGGGAAGCTGAATTCCCCGTCATCAGCTTCTAGTTTGAACCGTACATAGTTCGGCTGTGAGTCCCCCGCCAAGGACAAGTCTTTTAATGAGTTCAGCACATCGCCCAAGGGCGAGTGCTGGATGATGTCTGCGGCGCTGAACTCGAAGATCGATAAACGATCAAGTTCGGTATCCGCAGACTCGCATGGTTCGGAACTTATACCCAGAGAAGAGTCTGGAATTCCGGTGACACGAGTATTGCATGAGATTAAGTCCATGTGTGGCTCCAATGCCGGAGAATCTTTGGCCTCCGTGGTGGGGTTGAACCTCCAATCCTTGGATGCCGCAGTGTGCGCTAGATATAAGGCCGGAGTGGTCACAGGAGCTATCTCCTGGATGCGGTCTGATGACAGATTTAGGTCATGTTCGTCAAGGTGACCGGGAGCGGTCGCCGCAGTCTCGAATCCGGTGAAGATCAAATCTCCACGGATGTCCACAACGTAGTTCATACTCCCAAATCTGTCCTGATGCCCAGGGGCGTAGCTATCGATCTGCTCCAGGTGGCCAAACGAGTTGGCCTGCAGTGCGAAGCCGCCGAACACGAAGATCTGTCCGGGGAGGAAGGTTTCTCCTTGGACAACGTCACTATTGATGATTGAAGGGGCCATCAAACCTTTTGTCGATGGCATAGTGGAACCCTCAATGAAAGCACCAATGTCGGTGTCAAAACCGGCGGGTCTCGGGTAGGGGGGTCCCGGACTGTGCGTCTAAGGTCGATGGTAACAGGAGACAGGGGACACGATGTTTACCCAGGTCCGGGCCCTCTCTATGGAGGTAATACCCTACTTCCTGCTTGATTGATCTTGGTGGATATGAGTGTTACAAGAGTTGATCTACCATGAGATCGCAATGGCTAAACCCTAGAAGTCTAGCCTGTATGACTATGGTAATGAGTCTATCCCTTTCTGGACTAAGTCCTCCGGTTTATATAGACACCGGGAGGATCTAGGGTTACACAAGGTCGGTTAAAAAGAAAGGAATCTACATATCCGGTCTCCAAGCTTGCCTTCCACACCAAGGAGAGTCCCATCCGGACACAGGTGCAATCTTCGGTCTTTGTATCTTCACGGCCCATCAGTCCGGCCCATGGCTAACAGGCCGGACGCCCGAGGACCCATTAGTCTAGGACTCCCTCACCCCCTGCCCCCAGGGGCCTCGACCCAGTTGGCCTAGCGACTAGACCGGCCCACCCCGCACCCCCAGCCTACTAACCCCCAGCCCGCTTGACCGAAACCCTAACCCCCCCACTTCTTTCCCTAATCCCCCACTCTCCCCTCGCGCCCCCTCCTCTCGGTCCCGAACTGGATCGGGAGCGTGTCATCGTTGTCGCCCCTGTCACCGATCGACGCCGCTGCCCGTCGCCCGCCTCTGCCGACCCCACCTCTCCCATGCCGGTGCTGACCACCACCTCCCATCGTCGCTGCTGCCCTGCGTCGCCCGGTGACCTTGCTGCCGCGGACGAGCTGCCCATCGGCGACGACCTTCCCTGACACCGGCGCCTCGCTGCCACCTCGTCCTCCTCCCCGCCAGCCCCATCAAGCCACGTCGTCCCCCCCTTCCCGATAATGAACTTGAGCTGCACCCCTCTCCTCTTCCCCTTTGCCCCATAGTCGTCGTTGCCCGTCGTGCCTGCTCGCCTCCTCCTGCGAGCTGATGCTGCCACCCACCATAGCCCGCGTGCTCCAATAGCTTTGCCCGAACCTTGCCCCGACAACGCGCCAACCTCGCCTTGCCTCTGCTCCGTCGGCGCTGCCTTTTGTCGCCCGCACCCGACCACCACAACTCCGCCCCTTCCGCGCCGCTGCTGTCGTGCTCCACCGCAACCCCGCGCGCCCCCGCTGTAGTCGCTCACCGGCTCGACCGCGCCGTGCTGCCTCGCGCACTGGCCACCGCGCTTGTCCGGGCTACGCCTGCTAACCGTGGTCCAGCGCCCGTGCGCCCGTTAGGCCTCCCCCTGCCTATGACATACGGGGCCCACGCCCCCGAACATAAAAAAAGTTAATAAAATAAATAAATAAAGAAACAATTATTTAATTATTTATTTAATTAGTGGATTAATTAAGTTAATTAATTTTGTTAACTAAGCTAATTGAATTTAGTTAACCTAATCATTTAGTTAAACTAATTAACCCAGTTTAGTTAACCTGAGTCTATGACAAGCGGGCCACACCAGCCAGGGTTGACCTAGTCAACTTTTGGTCCCGCTGACATCATAATTGCCTTTTCTAATTAAATTAATGTGATAATTCCAAAAAATGAATTAAAACTTTTAAAATTAATATAGGATAATCTGTAACTCGGATGAAAATACTTTGTACATGAAAGTTGCTCAGAACGACGAGAAAAATTCAAATGCGTAGTCCATTCGTCCGCCACATGTCCCTAGCACAGAGAACATGCGACCGCCCCCCTTCGTTTCACCTCTCCGAAAAAGCCAAACATCGGGATACTTTCCCGGATGTTTTTCCCCTTCGCCAATATCACCTACTACTGTGTTAAGTCACCCCTAACACCTGCCATGTTATGCTTTTGTGATGCTATGATTGCTCTATTATTTATTGTGTTTCCTCCTTCGTTACTTCTTTCTGGTAGACCCCGAGACTGCCGGCGACCCCAGTTCGACTACTGTGTTGACCACCCATCCTTCTCCACAGAGCTTCAAGGCAAGCCCCTCCCCCTTGATCAACCTGATATCGCCTATTCCTTCTCTCCACTGCTTGCATTAGAGTAGTGTAGCATGTTAGTGCTTTCGGTTAATCCTATTTTTGCTGCATAGCCTGTCTTTGCTACTACTGTTGTTACCTTTACCTGCAATCCTAAATGCTTAGTATAGGATGCTAGTTTATCATTAGTAGCCCTACATTCTTGTCCGTCTGCCATGCTATACTATCGGGTCGTGGTGATCAGGGGTATATACTTATAAACATAATATATGATACATGTGGTGACTAAAGTCGGCTAGGCTCGTAGATTACCCGCGAGTGATTCACAGATTGGGGGCTGAAAGGACATTTGTCCCGACGACCCTCTGTGTGGATCTTTGTGGCGGAGCGACAGGGCAGGTTGAGACAACGTAGGAGAGAGGTGGGCATGGTCCTGGTCGGCGTCCATGGTTGCTTCAAAATAACACGCTTAACGAGATCTTGGTATTTGATCTGAGTTTGGTTACGAGCCTATATGCACTAACCAACTACGCGGGAACTATTATGGGTACTCGACTCATGGTATCAGCCAAAGCATTCTTGACATCAGCGACTAAGCGGCGCACGCCGGGTTGGACCGCGTAACGCAACTTTGTAATGGAGGTTGCTTGGTCTGCTCATCGGCTGCCCTCGCAATGTGTAGGTGTGCAATGGGCAATGGGCCCAGACCCTTGCGTTCTTAGGATTTAGACCGGTGTGCTAACCTCTTTGTTGTGCCTAGGTGGGGCTGCGACGTGTTGATCTTCCGAGGACGGGCATGACCCAGGAAAGTCTGTCCGGCCAGAGGGATCGAGCGTGTTGGGTAATGTGGTGCATCCCTGCAGGGAAGTTGATCTATTCGAATAGATATGTCCCTCGGTAAAAGGACGACCCAGAGTTGTACTTCGACCTTATGACAACTAGAACCGGATAAAACACACCCAGACAAGTTCCAGAGACAACCCGGTGATCGCTTTCCCATAGGGCGACGAGGGGAGGATCACCGGGTAGGATTATGCTATACGATGATACTTGGTGAACTTACCACCTACTCTCTTCTATATGCTTCAAGATGGACGCTTCCAGAAGCATAGTCTTCGATAGGACTAGCTTTCCCCTTCTTATTTTGGCATTATATAATTCAGTCTAAAGATACTACCCATTTCATTGATACCAATGCATATGTAGTGTAGATCCTTGCTTGCGAGTACTTTGGATGATTACTCACGGTTGCTTTGCTCCCCCTTTTCCCCTTTCTATACCCGGTTGTTGCAACCAGATGTTGGAGCCCAGGAACCAGACGCCACCGACGGTGACTGCTACTACACCGGAGGTGCCTACTGCTACGTGCAGGCCGCCGATGACGATCAGGAGTAGTTTAGGAGGATCCCAGGCAGGAAGCCTGCACCTCTTTCGATCTGTATCCCAGTTTGTGCTAGTCATCTTATGTCAATTTGTATAACTTATGTCTATACTCAGATATTGTTGCTTCCGCTGACTTGTCTATGATCGAGCACTTGTATTCGATCCCTCGAGGCCCTTGGCTTGTATTATGATGCTTGTATGACTTATTTTATTTTTAGAGTTGTGTTGTGATATCTTTTCGTGAGTCCCTGATCTTGATCGTACACGTTTGTATGTATAATTAGTGTACGATTGAATCGGAGGCGTCACACATACTGAATTAATCATCAAAGGAGAAAATGCTCAGGATGGCAGACATGAAGTGTCCCTTCAAGCCGCTTTTCATTCTGGCAGAGCCTGGGTGCATAGGATGAGAGACATCACGATGTAAGTATGGGCCTGCTGATTTATGTGCATAGGATGACAGACATCAAGTGCCCTTTGATCCGCTTTTCATTCTGGCAGAACCCAAGTCTGCTGATTAGGCTGGTCACAATGAAAGTATTATAGCTAGTCTCATGCATGTCAATTAGGCATATTTGCATAAGTGACACACAATTAAATGAGAAAAATATTAAATACCATAGTACGATACCGTATCATATTAAATGATATACTACTGTGTGTCATGCGTCACTATGATACCAACCTGTAATAGTGTCTCTACTATTAAGAGAGAATTCCTTATTTGGCCCTTTCTTAAATTTTGCTTCCTTTTTTGGTCCTAAAAAATTTGTTCTTCCCTTTTTCACACTCAAACTTTATTTTGTTTCTTATATGACACTTCCGTCAGTTTTGCCTAGTAACGGTGTTAAGTCTGACCTAAAAAGACATTTTTACCCCTAGTGCAGTATGTGACAAGATTATTTACATGCAAACACAGAGGTAATGTGATATATATTTTATTGTGATTGAATAAACGAACAAAAATATTACTAATCATAAAATGATATTACAGGGGTCTAATAATTATTATTATATTATTAGTGGAAGACTCATTCAGTCACATTGTAGCGTATAAATTTGTAATACAGATTAATATTATGGTTAATAATCATCTAAACTACGCACACGAATCGGTGAGTCACTTACCCATATGGCCATACATACACGAATCCGTAAGATAGTTATGAGAGTATTCCGTCCAGATCGAATCGATCCAATTGATTAAGAACTAGCTTCTACCATCCACGTACGCACATGCGATGAGCGTGCACTCTTTCGTTTCCAGGCAAATCAATCAAGCTGCTAGCTTCCTCTTGTGCTAGCTTTGCACGTACCCGTGTGCTAGCTTCTCTGACACGTCCAGGATCAGCGTGTCCGCAAATAATATGTTGCAGATACATTCAATACGGTGCCAATACAGTTTTTTTTAGGAGAGGCGCCAATATAGGTATCCGTGCAATATCACGTTGGGGACATGGAAGCCCAGTACAAGCCCACGACAGCAGTAACCCTAAACAATTAAACATGCAGCGCACTCTATTCGTTAGTGCATGAGTACCGTGGCAGGGTCTCATGGATGGAGCTGCAACACGATTGTGTATGGGCGGTAGCGGATATGGATATTTGAACGTGAGCTCTCCAACGTACAACAGTTTCATTCATTCGTGTTCACGCGCCTTCTCTTCCTTTTTTTTCTGACACACTATCATCAGGGGTAAATTTGTCTTTGTACGTCAAAGTTAAGACAGCCGGATGGAAAGTTGGATGGAAGTGTCACATAGGGAACAAAATAAAGTTTAAGTGTCAAGAAAGGAAATATAAAGTTTTTTAGGCCAAAAAGGAAAGCAAATTTTAAGAAATGGCCAAATAAAGAATTCTCTCTACTATTAAAGGGGATGGAACATCGTTTTAGTTCGACCTCCCCCTCCTATTGATACATCTTCCCACCCCCTCTTTTCTCATCGCGATACCCCTCGCGCCTTTGTTTTTTCTCGTTGCACCCATGCATCCCCTCCCACGATCCCCAACCCACATCGTCTCCCACTCCCCACGTTCCTCGCGAAAGGGAGGCCGTCTAGGCGCAGGGGGAGGGCGACCAACCAGTGCAAGCGGAGATGAGATGCGCTCGTGAGTCGTGGCAGAGTACGATGAGGTGCCGCGCGGATTACTGTGCTCACCATCCTGCCGCAGAGGAGATGCCCAATCATCACCACACAACTCTCGCTCCTCGTCGCCACCTCGTTGGTCGTGATGTGCCCAGCCCAGGCGTCCACCCCGTGTGGCTTTCTCCTCCTGCATTGCCGTTCACGAGCCATGGATCAGTCGCTCTCCGCCGTCGACTCGTCCTCCCTGCTCTCGCTCAGCAACATCGTCTTTGAGATCGCGGGATCGACGCACCTCTAGCCCCGCAGTGAGTATGTATGTACGCCTGTGGTGGGATCCCGCCTTTATTTTTTTTTTTAGAAAAGGAGGATGACCCCCGGCCTCTGCATCTGGGAGATGCATACGGCCACTTTATTGATTATTCTCGAGGACCTTACAAAGTATTACAACAATATGCCTGAATCCGCCATCTTGGCAACATATGCCACTACTCCTATCCATATGATGAAGGGGTGCTACCTGGGCCACATACCCGGTCTACTCACCTAAACCTATCATCAAAAGCCAGAAGCTCCAGCCTAGCCACATACCGGGTCTGGGGCATAAACTGGTCTGACGCACTCACATGTGTCGTCGCCGCCATCTTTCATAGGTCCGTCTTCAGAGCAGATATTGAGGCTTCTACCTTGTCAGGCCACTCCGTCATCGACGCCACCTTGACGCCAAACAACTACCTCCACCTGCGCGAGTCCATCCCCGCGCATCGGGCGCCGAGTCTCCACTGCACCACGCCGCCGAGATTCGCCGTCATCAATGTGAAGGATGAAGTACCGCTCCACCAATAAGGCACCCGCTGGTCCCTCGATCCCGTGTACGCCTCCAAGAATGACGCCCCCAAGGAGGAAACGACACCAACGCGTCGCCATCATCCGATCAACTGATCTAGGGTTTTCCCCGGAGGTAGCGGATAGAGGTCTAGAGCTTCTCCACGGCGATGCCTTCAAGAAGGTAATGACACCACAGGGTGCCACCAACGCCGGTCTTGGCAACAAGCCGAGCACAAGGTTTTCACCCGGATCCGCTCGAAGAACCTCCATCACGTATTGTGCGCACGGGTCGCCGCCGATCTGAGCCGCCGCACATCGAGCAAGCCGCACCGGGCAGATCGGATCTGTCCGGAGGGCAAACCACACATGGCGCCGACCCAACCACCAGGCCCTCCATACCGCCACCGCCGATCCGAGGACAGATGGTCCGCCGCTGCAGATCCGGCCACCACCGCCGAACGCAGCCAAGGCCGCTGCCCGACGCAGGGCCGGCCGCCGCAACCGCCACCACCACCGCCCTAGGACGAGGCCGCCGCCGCGCTGCCGCCGGTCAAGGCAGGCCCGCCACGCCACGGAGGCCAGATCGGCCGTGCCACCTCACGCCGCGGAGCTCCGCACCATCCCCATGGCGCGGGAGAGAGGAAAGGCCCCCGCCACCACCGTCAGCCCCCGGGCAAAAGGCCGGCGGCGTCCTTCGGCGGCGGCGGAGGGAGGGATGGAAGGAGGGGGAGCCCCGGCGGCTAGGGTTGGGATCCCGCCCGAGTCGCCCGGGCGGGGGCGACGCGGGGGGGCGGGGGGCGGGATCCCGCCTTTATGGGTGGCCACGTCTGCTTTACGCCGACACATCGTCGTGCGGCTCGCGGTGCCATCCAAAGCTTCCATCCATGGTCATCCATGGATGCTGATTACACAGGTGAGGACCCGCCCATCCCTCTGTACTCCGAGATGTCGCCCTGCTATCCCTGTTCCACCAATGACAACGTCTCCCTTGGCCGCTTGTCCCGCCCTGTCTCCAAATCGGGCCACTGCATTCTGAAGGTAAGCTTCATCGTCAATTCTATTTTCTTTTATGTTTCTTTTGTTTATGATTATACAGTATATGTTTCTTTTGTTTCTGATTATACAGTAGTCTGAATATCATGAGAGATCTTGTTGGTTCAATGATTAACTGAATATATCGTGTCACTTGGTTTGAGCTTGGAGAATTTGGGAGTGCCAACCATTGGCGACTTATTCTATAATCTGTACTGTAATGTTTACTTAGTTTCTGGATAGATTAAAGTATATGATTAGTTCATATATATTGTGCCCATAAAGTGGTTGAAGAATTGCTCAAGTGTAGACTAAAAATACAATGGATGGTCCAAAAAGCTATATGATGACAACCATATTCTAATTTGCTAGAGAGCATTAAACACCAAATGCAACTACGATTACTTGAGGCGCAATGAATACATCTCCATCTTGTTCCTGCTAAAGCTTGAATGATCTTCTTTTTTCAGTATTTTGATGCAACCATATCTCAACCACACGATGGCACACTACTATCTTATACTCCGTATATAAGATCTCTAGCCCGACACGGGAGGATGACTTCGACCATGGAACAGGGCCCAGCGGGCGGGGTCTGACGCGGTGGTCGTCACCAAGAAATCGATGGTCGATGATGAGGAGCAGAGGCCCTCGGTTGCCAGCCCTCCTACTGCTGCTATCCTCCCCGTCCCCTACGAGCAGAATCAAGAGAAGTACTCTCCTCCTCTTATGTGGATTTGATGCAATTTGGGGGAACTTTGTATGAACAATTTGTGTACAATAGCTTACAAGGATCAGACATGTCTATACTGAGAGATGGTGGGGGGCTGATTTATTTTCAGCTTTCATGTCTAGCACTTTTATCTGTTGGAATTTTGCTAGTAGGCCTTTGGCCCAAAACCCAACTAAAATTCTGAAATTCTCTTGGCCCATTCATGCACACATGTGAGTGGAGTGAGTAAGACTAAAGTTTAGTCCCACCCCTAAAGTTGAGAGAGAGTTGCATCTCTTTATAAAGTGAGCTCTTCTACCACTTGTATGAGCATGAGAAGAGGAGACCTACACGCGCGCTCCTCCTCCTCGCTCGCCACGCCTCGCCGCGGGTTGCGGGATTGAGCCGAGGATAGAGCTATGCACGTTGATCAGGTTTTTGCGGAGCGCACTCGCGCGACTGCTGGCAGCGACGACTTCGTGAACGGCGACTTCTTCCCCGACCTCGGCAACCTCATCCTCGACGGCATGGGCGACAACGTCAACGCCGGCGGTGCTGCACCCGCTGCACCGTATGTTATTCTATCCTTCTTGCTCGAGATCGTGGTAGAATTCATGTTTCTAGTATGTGCCCTAGATGTGATCTGTTCATCTACTATGCTAGTGCGCATGATTAGTTTAATCTCTACTATTGTTGTCATGATCTATTTCCTATTTATTCAGATTAAATCTTGTAGTAATTTGCTCATTTTTCCAACAATCCAAAAACCTGATTATAGGCAATTTACTCCGAGTGGTTTTGCTGCGTATCTGAAGCCGTCTACCTTTAAGGGGGCGCAATATAAGAGGTGGCGCAAGAGAGCAGTCTACTGGTTTCAGACCATGGGCTGCTATGATGCCACTAAGGGCAAGCCTAAGGGCGATCTTAATCCAGCACAGCTGGAAGCTTTTGAGAAGATTGATACCCTCTTTAAAGGCGCTCTTCTGAGTGTTCTTGATGACTCCATTGTGGATTCGTATATATCGTTTGACAACGGCAAGGACATGTGGGCTGCGCTCGAGGCCAAGTTTGGTGCCTCGGATGCCGACAACGAGTTGTACGTCATGGAGCAATTCTATGACTATAAGATGACTGATGAGCGCCCTGTTGTACAGCAGGCTCATGAGATACAATCGCTCACAAAAGAATTTGAGTACTTCAAATGTGTGTTGCCAGACAAATTTGTTGCCGGAGGCATCATTGCCAAGCTTCCACCTTCGTGAAACAATTTTGCTACTTCCCTGAAACACAAGAGACATGAGTTTTCCGTTGTGGATCTCATTGGTACTCTTGATGTTGAAGAGAAGGCGAGAGAAAAGGAAACACGTGCTCGAGTTGTTGAGGGAGGTTCTAGTGCCCACATGGTACAAAATAAGAACTTCCAGCCCAACAAGTTCAAAAACAACAAGAACAAAACTCAGGGCAAAGGCAAGTTTGATAAAAAAAACAAGCCATCACATTCTACCAACTTTACGAAGAATTCTCATAAGAAGGGGAAGGGACTTTGTCATGTCTGCGGTGATCCTAATCACTAGGCTCCGAAGTGTCCTAACCGCTTTGAGGAGCGCGAACATGAGAAGAGCGGCAAGTCTGCTAATGTTGTCATCGGTGATACTGATATGAAGGAATCAGGGTACGGTATTTTTCCTACCATCCTTTCAGTATTCCAAACCCCTGATTGGTTAATTGACATCGGTGCCAATGTACATGTTTGTGCTGACGCCTCCATGTTTTCTTCTTACCAGGCCACTGGGACTTCTCCCGTGCTGATGGGGAACGGGTCACATGCCATCGTTCGAGGTGTTGGTACGATCGATCTGAAGTTTACTTCGGGGAAGACCGTCCGTCTAAAGAACGTTCATCATGTGCCGTCCATCAATAAAAATCTCGTTAGCGGTTCCCGTTTATGTCGAGATGGTTTTAAGTTGGTTTTCGAATCCAATAAAGTTGTAATTTCTAAGTATGGACAATTTGTTGGAAAAGGCTATGAGAGCGAAGGCTTGTTCCGCCTGTCTTTGTCAGATATTTGCACTAAAGTTATTAATAATGTTTGCCATAACAATGAGTCCGATATTTAGCATTCACGACTTTGTCACATTAACTTTGGTTGCATGATGCGGCTAGCCAATATGAATTTAATTCCAAAAATCTCTACTGTCAAAGGCTCTAAGTGCCAAGTATGTGTGCAAGCTAAGCAACCTCGCAAGTCCCATAAGACTGCAGAGGCAAGAGACTTGGCGCCACTAGAGCTTATACATTCTGATCTTTGTGAGATGAATGGCGTGTTGACAAAAGGTGGAAAGAGATACTTCATGACGTTGATTGATGACTCCACTAGATATTGTTATGTGTATCTTCTGAAATCAAAAGATGAGGCTTTGACTTTCTTCAAAAACTACAAAGCTGAGGCAGAGAACCAACTTGATCGAAAAATTAAACGGCTTAGGTCCGATCGTGGTGGAGAGTATTTTTCCAATGAATTTGATCTGTTTTGTGCGGAACATGGTATAATCCATGAGAGGACGCCTCCCTACTCACCCCAGTCAAATGGGGTAGCCGAAAGAAAGAACTGAACTCTAACTGATATGGTTAACACCATGTTAGACACTTCGGGTCTATCCAAGGAATGGTGGGGGGAGGCGCTAATGACTGCGTGTCATTTCCTAAACCGAGTTCCCACAAAGCATAAGACCATGACTCCATTTGAGGAATGGGAAAGGAAAATATTGAAACTCTCTTACCTACTTAATTGGGGTTGTTTGGCGAAAGTCAATATACCAATTCCCAAGAAGCGCAAGCTTGTACCAAAAACCGTGGATTGTGTTCTTCTAGGCTATGCTTTTCATAGCATCGGCTATAGATTTTTGATAATAAAATCTGAGGTATCCGACATGCATGTTGGTACGATTATGGAGTCGAATGATGCAACCTTCTTTGAGGACATATTTTCTATGAAGGATATGTCGAGTTCATCAAATCATGAGATACCTGCTCCATCTAGTGAGGAATTCACTGTAATTCCTGAACCCACCATTGTGATGGAACACGTTGAGAATCCTGTTGAGGGTGACAATGGAACTCCTGTGAGGAGTAAGAGACAGAGGACTGCAAAGTCCTTTGGTGATGATTTCATTGTGTACCTCGTGGATGACACACCCAGGACTATTTCAGAAGCCTATGCATCTCCTGATGCTAACTATTGGAAGGAAGCTGTACGTAGCGAGATGGATTCCATCTTAGCTAACGGTACCTGGGAGATCACTGACTGTCCTTATGGGTGCAAACCTGTAGGATGTAAGTGGGTGTTCAAGAAGAAGCTTAGACCTGATGGTACGATTGAAAAGTACAAGGCACGGCTTGTGGCCAAGGGTTATACCCAGAAAGAATGTGTAGACTTCTTTGATACTTACTCACCCGTGGCTAGACTGACCACAATTCGGGTGCTACTATCACTGGCTGCCTCACATGGTCTTCTCGTTTATCAAATGGACGTTAAGACAGCTTTCCTCAATGGAGAGTTGAAGGAGGGAATTTACATGGATCAGCTAGATGGTTTTATAGTACCTGGTCAGGAAGGAAAGCTGTGCAAGTTATTAAAGTCTTTATATGGCCTTAAACAAGCTCCTAAAGAGTGGCATGAGAAGTTTGAAAGAACATTAATTGCTGTCGGCTTTGTAGTAAACGATGGTGACAAGTGTGTGTACTATCGCTATGGTGGGGGCGACGGAGTTATTCTTTGTCTGTATGTCGACGACATATTGATCTTTGGAACCAAACTTGATTTAATCAAGGAGGTTAAGGATTTATTATCTCGCTATTTTGAGATGAAGGATCTAGGAGTAGCTGATGTTATCTTAAATATCAAGCTGTCGAGAGATGAGAATGGTGGGATCACACTGCTTCAGTCTCACTATGTGGAAAAGGTCTTGAGTCATTTTGCGTATAGCGACTGCACACCTTATCCAACTCCATATGATGCTAGTGTGTTGCTTCGAAAGAATCGACGGATTGCTAGAGATCAACTGAGGTATTCTCAGATTATTGGCTCGCTTATGTATTTGGCGAGTGCCACGAGGCCTGACATCTCGTTTGCTGTTAGCAAGCTGAGTCGGTTTGTGTCAAAACCGGGAGATGATCATTGGCATGCGCTTGAGAGAGTTATGCGCTATTTGAAAGGCACCGCAAGCTATGAGATTCACTACACCGGGTATCCAAGGGTACTGGAGGGTTATAGTGACTCAAAGTGGATATCTGATGCTGATGAGATTAAGGCCACAAGTGGTTATGTTTTTATACTTGGTGGTGGCGCTGTTTCTTGGAAGTCTTGTAACCAGACCATCTTAACGAGATCAACTATGGAAGCAGAACTCACAGCATTAGACACTGCCACTGTTGAAGCATAGTGGCTTCGTAAGCTCTTGATGGACTTACCTATGGTTGAAAAATCAATACCCCCTATCCTGATGAACTATGATAATCAAACTGTGATCGTCAAGATAAACAATTCTAAGGACAATATGAAGTCCTCGAGGCATGTGAAGTGGAGACTGAAATCTGTCAGAAAATTGAGGAACTCCGGAGTTATTACGTTGGATTATATCCAAATGTCGAAAAATTTGGCAGATCCCTTCACAAAGGGTCTATCACGTAATGTGATAGATAATGCATCGATGGAGATGGGTCTGAGACCCACCGCATGAGTTGTCCATAGTGGTAACCCACTCTATGTGATCGGAGATCCCGTGAAGTAGAAGTGGGAGACAAGCTGTTGGTCAGCTAGGAGGAGAGTATCCCTATATTACCTATCCCACTCCATGAAGATGCAATACTCTTCTGATCTGCATGACAGGTTGATACTTATCTTAATGTGTTTCAAGTGGCTTATTTGGGTAAGCAGAGATGTTGTCCTGCAGAACATCTTCTGAGGAACACACCTATATGAATTTGACTGTTAGCGTCGCAGTCTGTGAGAATTGGGTGTTCTCTAATAAATTCATGAAAAGGCCCTGGAGTATGACATATACGCTCCACCCGCGGGGAAGCCTTGCGGCAGCCCAGTATCGGTCAAGAATTTGTATGAAACTAGTCTCGCAGAAAACTTGTAGTTCAAGGCATAGTCCACTACTCAAGTTGTGATCCAGTATAGCATAAATCTCTAAGTGGAAGTTGAACTTCACAGTCTCCACTAAGCACTAGTATATAAACAATGTTTTGAAACTAAATGATGAGATGTGCCAATGAGACTTTGTGGGGGATTGCTGGAATTTTGCTAGTAGGCTTTTGGCCCAAAGCCCAACTAAAATTCTGAAATTCTCTTGGCCCATTCATGCACACATGTGAGTGAAGTGAGTGAGACTAAAGTTTAGTCCCACCCCAAAAGTTGAGAGAGAGTTGCACCTATTTATAAGGTGAGCTCTTCTACCACTTGTATGAGCATGAGAAGAGGAGAACTACATGCGCGCGCTCCTACGACTCGGACGTGGGGTTTACTCCCACGACCTACCCGGCCCGCACTATATAGTCAGGCAGACGTCTACCCTAGCCGCCACCGCTTTTTATGGTTTCTCACCACCGTTCCAGATCATTGCGCCACCAAGCAAGTCTTCTCCATCCCTCCTTTCGGCGTGCACCGGGAGAAGGGACAGCAGGCCTCCGGAACCCCGCCTCTCGTGATCCTGTACGGGAGAGGGGCGATCAGGTTTTTGGGGAGCGCACTCGCGCGACTACTGGCAGCGACGACTTCGCGAACGACGACTTCTTCCCCGACCTCGGCAACCTCATCCTCGACGACATGGGCGACAACGTCAACGCCGGCGGTGCTGCACCCGCTGCACCGTATGTTATTCTATCCTTCTTGTTCGAGTTCGTGGTAGAATTCATGTTTCTAGTATGTGCCCTAGATGTGATCTGTTCATCTACTATGCTAGTTCGCATGATTAGTTTAATTTCTGCTATTGTTGTCATGATCTATTTCCTATTTATTCGAATTAAATCTCGTAGTAATTTGCTCATTTTTCCAACATTATCTTCTAGCAGATATACAAGTTCTTGCCGACGACTCTGGCCGGGCGGATGGCGCCGTGGTTGACCACATTCTGCAAGAAATGCCGACGCCTCGGCCCTGCTATTTGCCAACGAGCTAGGCCAGGCTATGCAACAATGGTGCTTGATTGTACATAGATGGCCAGCATGGGATTCATCTCTGACAATTCAGACAACTATCTAGGTCCCGGAGTTATTGGGCGTTTATAATTTTGGCACAGGCGACAAGGATGATGAGGCTACACAACATTTCATCGCAGTGCCATGTGGGTGTTCTTAATTTTGATTGGTACCATGTGGTCGCCATTCCATGTGAATGACGATAGCCAATATATGTTTTATGCAATTGCGTGTTTGGGTACTAGCCTGTACGTCATGTGTTGCCCCAGTCAATATGCACAACAACAAATGAGGGACGTCATGAGTATGCAACATTTTTTTTTCTGCATAAGATGCCGAGGATAACAATGCACCGCGACGGCAAGTGATTTTTTTTGTTCCTGCACATGTATCCTAGGTAAAGCAGATGTATATGATGCTCACTTGGAGAGGTTCAACTTTTTTTTTGAGACAATGGAGAGGTTCAACTGAATTAGGTTGATATGGAGGTGGATCAGCGGGCCAGCTTGGTGAGGTTCAACTGAATTATTTTCTTATCCATCCTGTGAGTTAATTGCATAGAAGTACCACAATTCAGGCTCACAAGCAGATTGGTACCACGATTGCTAATTTTTGCGTGTCAGTACCAACATTGGTCCAAGTTTTTGCAGAAAAGGCTAAAACGCTGAATTATACGTATTGACGCTGTATCCGACAGCTCGGGCCCACCCGTCAGGTGCCACACTGGCCAATCGGCGTGTGCCCGCGCGCTGACTAGGACGAGCCGCTCTCCAACCCGGTTCGGTCGCACCGGTTCGCCCCCGCCGCACCATTCCCCTCCCCTCCTCGTCCTCGACTCATTCCCTCCGTTGCCGCCGCCCGTGTCCCGACTGCCAGCCGCCGCACCGCCCCGTCGACGCCATGGTTTTTGAGGACGAAAGCAGCGAGGACCAGTCTAGCCTCCCGTACATGCACTCTTCCTCCTCCACCGATGGGCTCAACCAGGTCAGTAGAGTTAGTTTAGGGTTTAAGATCTGGGATTTGTTGATTTGGTTGATTTAGGTAGGTTTTGATTTGACCATTGTCTTTGTGCGAGCTTCTGCAGGTCCCTTTCAGCCTTGAAGATCCAGATTACAAGGGGCTTGAGCTGGATGTGATGTCCCCATGTGAGAAGCACGGCATGGCATCTGAGAGGCTTGTTGCCTTTGAAGGAACAGACACAGGCAGGAGGTTTTTAGCATGTGCACAGCCGGTATGGATTGTAGGCATAGTGATTTTTTTCTTAGTTTGTTAGTGCCATATTGAACTCCTTGTTGTGAACATTTTGAAGGAAATATGCCCTAGAGGCAATAATAATGTTATTATTTTATTTCCTTATATCATGATAAATGTTTATTATTCATGCTAGAATTGTATTATCCGGAAACATAATACTTGTGTGAATACATAGACAAACTAAACGTCACTAGTATGCCTCTACTTGACTAGCTCATTAATCAAAGATGGTTATGTTTCCTAACCATAGACATGTGTTGTCATTTGATTAACGGGATCACATTATTAGGAGAATGATGTGATTGACATGACCCATTCCATTAGCTTAGCACCTGATCGTTTAGTATGTTGCTATTGCTTTCTTCATGACTTATACATGTTCCTATGACTATGAGATTATCCAACTCCCGTTTGCTAGAGGAACACTTTGTGTGCTACCAAACGTCACAACGTAACTGGGTGATTATAAAGGAGATCTACAGGTGTCTCCAAAGGTACATGTTGGGTTGGCGTATTTCGAGATTAGGATTTGTCACTCCGATTGTCGGAGAGATATCTTTGGGCCCTCTCGGTAATGCACATCACATAAGCCTTGCAAGCATTGCAACTAATGAGTTAGTTGCGAGATGATGTATTACGGAACGAGTAAAGAGACTTGCCGGTAACGAGATTGAACTAGGTATTGAGATACCGACGATCGAATCTCGGGCAAGTAACATACCGATGACAAAGGGAACAACGTATGTTGTTATGCGGCCTGAACGATAAAGATCTTCGTAGAATATGTGGGAGCCAATATGAGCATCCAGGTTCCGCTATTGGTTATTGACCGGAGACATGTCTCGGTCATGTCTACATTATTCTCGAACCCGTAGGGTCCGCACGCTTAAGGTTTCAATGATAGTTTCATTATGAGTTTATATGTTTTGATGTACCGAAGGAGTTTGGAGTCCCGGATGAGATCGGGGACATGACGAGGAGTCTCGAAATGGTCGAGACATAAAGATTGATATATTGGACGACTATATTCGGACACCGAAAGTGTTCCGGGGAAGTTTCAGATAAAACCGGAGTACCGGGGGTTTACCGGAACCCCCCGGGGGGTTAATGGGCTCATGGGCCTAAAGTGGAGAAGAGGAGGGGAAGCCAGGGCAGGCCGCGCGCCCCCTCTCCCCCTAGTCCGAATTGGACAAGGAGGGAGGGGCGGCGCCCCCCTTTCCTTCCTCTCCTCTCTCCCTTCCTTCCCCCTCTCCTACTTGGACAAGGAAAAGGAGGGAGTACTACTCCCGGTAGGAGTAGGACTCCTCCCTGGCGCGCCTCATCATGGCCGGCTGCCCCTCCCCCTTGCTCCTTTATATACGGGGGCAGGGGGCACCTCTAGACACAACAATTGATCCGTGAGATCTCTTAGCCGTGTGTGGGGCCCCCCTCCACCATAATCCTCGATATTATTGTAGCGGTGCTTAGGCGAAGCCCTGCGACGGTAGAACATCAAGATCGTCACCATGCCGTCGTGCTGACGGAACTCTTCCCCGACACTTTGCTGGATCGGAGTCCGGGGATCGTCATCGAGCTAAACGTGTGCTAAAACTCGAAGGTGTTGTAGTTTCGGTGCTTGATCGGTTGGGCCGTGAAGACGTACGACTACATCAGCCGCGTTGTTATAACGCTTCCGCTTTCGGTCTACGAGGGTACGTGGACAGCACTCTCCCCTCTCGTTGCTATGCATCACCATGATCTTGCGTGTGCGTAGGAATTTTTTTGAAATTACTACGTTCCCCAACAGTGGCATCCGAGCCTAAGTTTTATGTGTTGATGTTATATGCACGAGTAGAACACAAGTGAGTTGTGGGCGATATAAGTCATACTGCTTACCAGCATGTCATACTTTGGTTCGGCGGTATTGTTGGATGAAGCGGCCCGGACCGACATTACGCGTACGCTTACGCGAGACTGGTTCTATCGACGTGCTTTGCACACAGGTGGCTGGCGGGTGTCAGTTTCTCCAACTTTAGTTGAACCGAGTATGGCTACACCCGGTCTGTTGAGAATATCACTACTGGGCGTAAACCGGCCTATCTGGGCCGGGTTAACTTCTTCAGTAGTTAACTATGTTGAAACCCAAGAAGGCAGATGAGGGCTCAAGGCCCATAGTCGGTTCAAGGCCTGTAGCCGTAAACCGGCGTTGGTATGTAACTTGTATTGTAAGTTAGGAATAAGTAGAGACCAAACCGGACACATCTATGAGCTGGTATTGGGAATCTGTGAACCGACGGGCGTCACCCGTGTATATAAGGGGACGACCCGGTGGCGGTTTAGACAACAGACAACAACTCGAGACATAGGCGAAGCTTGTTTGCTCCCTAGTCATCGAAACCCCATCAATCCCATCACAACTAGACGTAGGCTTTTACCTTCATTGAAGGGGCCGAACTAGTATAAACTCTCTTGCGTCCCTGTGTCCGCTTTAACCCCTTCAAGCTAACCTGTCGCGATGGCTCCACGACTAAGTCCTTTCTCTAGGACATCTGACGTGACAAAACCACGATAGTTGGCGCCCACTTTGGGGCTATCGCACGATGGTTTCAAGTTCTTGGAGGGCCGCTTTGAAGGACTCAAGGGCTACGCTGTGGGCCGGATGACTAAGAGTCGTCGCGGCAAGCTCTACATCGATGATGCAGGCTGGGGCCCCGAGGCCGGCTCAGTTGAGTATGGGTACCGGGTCCCCTTTGGTGGCATACACGTTTTCATCGGCAAGATCGGAGAACCGGGCCCTGAGCCGGACATTTGCAACGACCTCGTCGAAACGGCTCAGCATGCGCGATCCGCCCGGGTTAAATCGGCCATGAAGCATGCCTTCGTGGGAGTCATCCATGGAGGAAGTTATGAGGATGGATCGGAATCTCGCGGCGAGACCGTCGTTTATTCCGGCGACGAGTCATCAACCGGAGAAACCGAATCTCTATATCAGCTACAAGATGGCCGGATTGGGGGCTGTTCCGATGGCGACAGTATTCCGGACCCCTCTGATCAACCCAACCGAGTTGGAATATTCATGGCCGGCACACAAGCAGCACTTCATTCTTCGACCGCTGCACCAGTAACCTCCGGTTCAGTAGCGGCGACAGCTGCCGGGGCAGGAAGCTCTGCACGCCCGTCGGCTCAAGTTCTATCAGATCTATTTGATGCATTGGCTGCGCTTATGGTAGAAGCTAATCCGGCGGATTAGGAAGTCCACAACGCGGAGGTTGCAAAGGTGAAGGAACAGATCACCCAGGCCAAGGCGGACCTGGTAGCTGAGAATACCAGGATGACCACAAAGCGGGCCGCTTTAGACGCACAAGCCTACAGGCTCATGTTGGACCAGAACGCGTCACATGAAGTCATGAGGAGGAAGTACCGATCCCGTTTGCCTTCGGTTTTCGAGGTCAGAGACCTTTTCAACACCCCTGGAGCAGGAAGCAGCAATCCGCTGGAGGGAAACCAGCCGGTAGCTCCGGGGACCAGTGCGCCGGTTCAGCCCCGTCCGATGAATCCGCCTCGTCAAAACACTGTTATACCTCAGGCTGTTTCAACACCTCTGGGTCACTACTCCAACCCAATGGACAATCTCGTTGCCGCTGCTGCACGGCTGGAGACCATTCCAATTGAAGGTGACTCGCCGCAGGCGATAGAGACACGACGGGTCAAGGAGCTTCTTAGGACAGCTTTCGTCCAACAGGAAGCGTACTCCTATAGTCGCGACCGGATCCACTCGACCCCTCGTCCAAGCCGGAGCTATAGCAGGCGTATGGATGAACCAGCAGTGTCAAGTAATGAACGACATGGAGCACCCCACGGCAACAACCCGGTGGGTGGTGCTTATAATGCTCAGGAAGTGGTGGACCGGGCCCGAGCGCGCAGGGAGGCCGAGTTAGCCGCACAATATCAGGCTCGGCAGCTTACACCGGTTCGTCCAACTATTTCGGTCGAACCCGGTGTTACTTCTAGCTCTTTGGGGGTGCCTTGCCTTGTCCCCGCTTTACGCAATGTGCGCCTGCCCAAGGATTTCAAGGGCCCGCGCAAGGTACCAAATTACACGGCGGATCAACCCTCAGAGACATGGGTGGAGAGCTATGAGATGGCCATGGAGATGCTTGATGTGGATGATGCGGCATGTGCGAAGTACTTCACCATGATGCTTGAAGGAACGGCCCGCACTTGGTTAAAAAGCTTACCGGCCAACTCTATCAGTTCATGGGCCCAATTACGAGCCCGGTTTATCAGTAATTTCAAGGATACATGTAAGCAGCCTATGTCGATAGTGGACTTAGCTGCCTGTGTCCAGGAGGAAGGAGAATCGATGACTCATTGGGTGTGCCGGGTCTCACAAGTGTTGCATTCATCGGACCGCATCAACGCTGACACCGTAGTCTTAACCCTAGAAGGCAACTGCCGGTTTGGGCCCCTAAAGCTGAAGTTGGGACGGATGAAGCGCCATTGCACTGACATGGGGACCCTCATGGCCGCTTTGGTAAAGTATGCTGATTCTGATAGTACCAAGGATCCCGAACCTGATGATGACAAGGCAGGGAAGGGAAAGAGGAACAACAACTCCAAAGGTCAGCAGCATCACTTGGCAGGCAATGGTTGCGGAGGCAAGCGTAAAGCGGATGGTAACATGGACTTTGTGGCTAATACCAACGCGCAGGACAAGGGCTAGCGACGTAAGGGTAAACCGCCAAATCGCAGTGGGGCACCCAACCCTAACCCGGACCGCCTAAATTATCTACTGAGCCAGCCCTGTCCAAGACATGGGACGAAGGAGGTGCCAGCAAACCACCTTTGGAAGGATTGCTTTATTATGCAGGAGTTCAAGAATTATAATGCTTTCCGGTATGATCATGGCTCCGGCGGTGGCTCAGGATCCGGGCCAGGCTACGGTGGAGGAAATTCCGGTTCAGGATTCAATGGTAATCCGGGCGGACATAATAATCAAAATAATCAGAACAACCAGGGGGGTTATAACCAGCAACAGCAACAGTCAGGTTACCAGAGCAATCCAAAGCAGTTGAATAGTGGGCAGTACCATGTCTTCACCACTAGCTTGGATAAGCGAGACCGGAAGGTTCAGAGGCGGGCAGTCAACTCTGTTGAACCGGCCATGCCCCGTTATCTACGCTGGTCTGAACAACCAATCATATGGAGCAGAGAGGATCACCCTCCCCAGGTTGATAATCCGGGTCAGTTGGCTCTGGTGGTGGCGCCTCAGGTGGGAGGTTACAAGTTCACCAAAGTGCTCATGGATGGAGGGAGCAGCATTAATATCTTGTACTATGAGACCTTCCGTCGTATGGGACTAACAGATAAAAATCTCAAACCGTCTAATACGGTGATCCACGATGTGGTACCTGGCAAGTCAGCATATCCTGTTGGTAAGATAGCTCTGGAAGTGGCCTTTGGAGATGATCATGATTCCAGGTCGGAAACATTGACGTTTGAAGTGGTGAAAATCCAAAGTCCATATCACGCCCTGTTTGGGCGACCCGCCTACGCCAAGTTTATGGCACAGCCCTGTTATGTGTATTTGCAGCTCAATATGCTGGGTCACAAGGGGACAATAACGGTTCACGGAAGCCGTAAAATCGCTTTGGAGTGCGAGGAAGGAGATGCGGCCTACGCAGAGTCGGTTTGTGCCACCGAGGAGCTGAAGTATTATAAGGACAATGTTGATCCGGCGGACATAACTCCATTAAAGAAGTCAACTACGGAGCATGATCCGGCCCTGAAGTTCAAATCGGCAGCAGAAACTAAGCTTGTTGACTTCGTACCTGGCGATTCATCCAAGCAGTTCAACATCAGTGCCAACTTGGATCCGAAATAGGAAAGCACGCTCCTCGAGTTCATCCGTGAGAATCGGGACATTTTTGCATGGAAGCCCTCTGACATGCCAGGTGTACCGAGGCAACTCGCTGAGCACACCCTTAATGTGGATCCTAAATACAAACCGGTGAAACAGTTCCTCCGCCAGTTTAACGAAGAAAGACGCAAGGCGATTGGAGAAGAGGTAGCCAGGCTCTTAGCAGCTGGTTTTATTGTTGAAGTTTTTCACCCTGAGTGGCTTGCCAATCCGGTGCTAGTCCTTAAGAAAACAACACCTGGCGCATGTGTGTGGATTACATAGATCTTAATAAGGCTTGTCCAGCAGATCCTTTTGCCCTCCCCCGTATTGATCAAATTATTGATGCTACGGCAGGTTGTGAGCGTTTAAGTTTTTTGGATGCATATTCTGGCTATCATCAAATCAAAATGGTAGTTAAGGACCAGGAGAAGACGACATTCATAACTCCCTTTGGAGCCTTCTGCTATGTGTCTATGCCCTTTGGGCTCAAGAGTGCCCAGGCAACTTATCAACGGTGTGTACAAAATTGTCTTCACAAGCAGATTGGCCGTAATGTACATGCTTACGTGGATGATATCGTGGTTAAGTCCCGGGAGAAGGAGACTCTGGTTGACGATTTGAAGGAAACCTTTGATAACCTGAGGACGTACAAGATGATGCTTAATCCGGACAAGTGTGTCTTTGGTGTACCGGCGGGCAAGTTATTGGGTTTTCTGGTGTCCAACAGGGGAATTGAGGCTAATCCGGAGAAGATCACAGCCATCACCTCCCTGGCTAAACCGAAGTGTATCAATGATGTTCAATGCCTGGTAGGCTGGATTGCCGCGTTAAGCCGGTTTATCAGCCGCCTTGGTGAGAAGGCAATCCCTTTGTATCAGATGTTGAAGAAGACGGATCAGTTCGTCTGGAGTTCCGCTGCTGATGAAGCATTTGAGGACTTAAAGCGGCAATTGGCCAATCCGCCTGTGCTCGCCGCTCCCATTTACAAGGAGCCGTTACTACTATATGTTGCTGCTAATGCTCGTGCGGTCAGCGTGGCTATTGTGGTGGAGCGAAAGGAGGAAGGTAAGGAGCATCCGGTTCAACGTCCGGTCTATTATATCAGCGAGGTACTCATTGATTCCAAGCAAAGGTATCCGCATTGGCAGAAGCTGGTGTACGGAGTTTTTATGGCAAGCCGGAAGCTTAAGCAATACTTCCAAGGGCACCCAATTACGGTGGTCAGTTCTGCTCCTTTGGGGGATATCATCCAGAACCGGGAAGCGACTGGCCGGATTGCCAAGTGGGCTATAGAGCTTGGGCCGCACGGATTGAAGTATGTGCCTCGGACGGCGGTTAAGTCTCAAGCACTTGTTGATTTCATCAATGATTGGACAGAAATGCAAGCACCTGAAGAAAAGCCGGATCACACATATTGGACCATCCATTTTGACGGATCCAGGCAATTGGAAGGCTCGGGGGCTGGAGTCATATTAACTTCCCCACGAGGTGATAAGTTTTGTTACGTTCTCCGCTTAATGTTCCGTTGTACTAACAATGCAGCTGAGTATGAAGCCTTGCTCCATGGTCTCCGGATGGCTAAGGAGATGAACCTAAGTCGAGTTAAGTGCTTCGGTGACTCGGACCTCGTGGCTCAACAAGTATCTGGCACTTGGGACTCCAAGGACCCACTCATGGCAGCATATCGTCGTGAGGTGGATATTGTTGCAGGTCACTTTAAAGGCTATCAGGTGGACCACGTGGACCGACGGAAGAATGAAGCAGCGGACGCTTTAAGCCGGCTGGGCTCTCAGCGCAAACCGGTCCCGCCCAATGTTTTTCTGGATGTGCTGCACAACCCGTCGGTCAAGCTCCCTGGTGAAGCGGATTTGGCTATTCCTGATCCGGAGGCTCAATTGGTGGCAGCTCTTCATGTCATTCCGGATTGGACGCTTCCTTACCTGGCGTACATGAACCGGGGCGAGTTACCAGAGGATGAGACTCTGGCCCGATAGATAATCCGGCGGTCCAAGTCCATGACTATTGTCAATGGCGAGTTGCATCATTGCAGTGTATCAGGGGTGTTTCAACGCTGTGTGTCTCCTGAAGAAGGCTGTGAAATTTTGCGTGAGATCCACGAAGGAGATTGTGGTCACCACGCCGGTTCAAAATCTTTGGTAGCTAAAGCGTTTCATCATGGCTTCTATTGGTTAACTGCTCATGTTGATGCGGAGGATCTGGTCAGATGATGTGACGGTTGCCAAAAGTTTTCAAGACGTGCTCATGTGCCGGCTCAAGAATTGAGAATGATTCCAATTACTTGGTCGTTTGCGACTTGGGGGCTGGATATGGTTGGGCCTTTCAAAAGGTCCAAAGATAAGAAGACCCACCTCCTGGTGGCGGTTGACAAGTTTATAAAGTGGGTGGAGGCAGAACCTGTTAGCAAGTGTGATGCGGCCACGACGGTTCAGTTCATAAAAAAAGTGATTTTCCGGTTTGGCTTTCCACACAGTATCATCACAGATAATGGTACCAATTTGTCCAAGGGTGCCATGAAGGAGTTCTGCGAACGGGAGCACATCCGGCTTGACGTTTCATCAGTGGCACACCCAGATTCCAATGGTCAAGCAGAAAGGGCTAATCAAGAGATCTTGAAAGGCATCAAGCCCTGACTTATGGTTCATTTGCAGAGAACACCGGGTTGTTGGGTAGAAGAGTTGCCATCTGTGTTATGGAGCATCAATACTACACCCAACAGATCAACAGGATACACACCATTCTTCATGGTTTACGGAGCGGAGGCGGTTCTCCCTGTGATATCCGTCATGATTCACCTCGTGTGGCGGCTTATGTTGAAGCAGACAATGAGACAGCACGGCAAGACGCTTTGGATCTGTTGGATGAAGAACGTGACATAGCAACCGCCCGCTCGGCGATTTACCAACAGGATCTTCGTCGTTATCACAGTCGCCGAGTCAGAACCAGAAGCTTTCAGGAAGGAGATTCGGTGCTTCGGCTCATCCAAGATCACACTGATATGCATAAGCTATCCCCACCTTGGGAGGGACCTTTCGTGGTCAGCAAGAATCTGCACAACGGGTCATACTATCTGATCGATATTCGAGAGCATAAAGACTCACGTGCATCAGAGGAGGAGACCAACAGGCCGTGGAACATAGCTCATCTTCGGCCTTACTATACCTGAACCATTGACTCTACTTATGTACATATTACGACAATGTATATATTATGACTAAATATAATAAACCAGAACCTCAGCTAAAGCGGGGTATCTGTCCTTTTACATCATGTGTGGTTACACGGAGTTGTTCTAAAGCGGCCTCCGGTTTACCCCTTGAGTTAGCTTTTCAAAAGCATCATGTTATATCACTTGGGGGCTTGGTCGTGTCCGAACCAATGCAACACCTCTTGATAGGCGAGAGCCACCAGATCACTTGGGGACTTGGTCACGTCTGAAGCAGTCATGCCTCTTGATCGGCCTAAGGCCACAGAATCACTTGGGGGCTTGGTCGAACCCGAACCATTGACATGCCTCTTGATCGGCATAAATGCCACGGTTTCATTTGGGGACCTCGCTGACTTGAACCATAGCTACACCTATCGGGAGCTTGGTCATGTCCGACCATGGTAATGCCATCTGATCGGCTCAAATAAGCCTCTTTTTGCAAATGGTTTTATCATTGCCTTTGCTTCACAATTTTCTTTGATAGATATTTCTTTCTTTTTGTTGTGTTTTTTAAACCAACAAAATTTTAAACCGGTTCACACTATCAATTGACGGAACACGGTCCATTTTTAATCCGGAGACTATTTGCTCGGTTTGATTTTTTGTTAACATCCTATTACGGAGTAACACGGTGTTTTATAACCCGGCACGGTTTACATGGTAAACCGCATTATATATACACAGGAGCTGCTATCTCCTCTAGCAGTGTGGGTTTATCAAACCTCCGCTTAAAGATTGGCTAAGCCAACTTCATGCCCAACGATGGCAGGTATTATGTATCTCAAAGATTTGATCATATGCTTAAATTTAAGATATTTTGATTTTATATATGCAGACATCATACTCCGCCTGACGGTACAACCGCGGTGGCACTTTAAGATTTTTTATGTTGCAGAAAATACTTTGGAAAGTTCATCACCCAAAGAAAGCACAAGTTGCAGTGGTTATGCACGAAGGCATATTAAGATCAAGAGTATCAGCTAGCCTATTACAAGGCAACACGGTGCCCAAAACAAGATCATTGTTTTTCAAAGGAGAAGCAGTTTAAACCGGCTTCCGGTTCAAGCTTGGTCACCAGCCTGGCCTGATGGTTGTGGGTCATCCCGCGCCGCTTCAACTTCAGTTTCTCTACCCAGCGGTTGGAAATCAACAGTTGTCTAGTCGATTCCCATTAATGCTTGAAACACAGCTTCATCATGGATCACCAACGACGGTTCAATATCGGGAGCGTAAGTATGCTTACGGATTGGAGGGATAAGATTTTCCGCTTCATGAATTGGTGCAGCTATTCGCTTGTTTTGATTTTCATATTGGGCTTGATAATGAGACAAGTCTGCTTCTTCCGCCAATTGACAAGCTAGCGGACGCACCTCCCGATTTATTGCTCGCAGATGCGCTTCACTAAACTCTGACCCGTCTTCCTTCAAGCTGGGATAGCCCTGAGCCGCTTCAATAGGATCAAAATCCGGCACCCAAGCTTTTGCCCGGATTAAGGCATTGATCGCACCGGTTCGAGCAGTAGATTTCTTCAGCTCTTCAACCCGGGCAGGAAGCACCGACAGTTTCTGCAGAGTGTCCTAAATCAAAGTGGGCGCCGGCTTGTTGTGGGATGCAGTACAGATGATCCGTTGTGCACCAGTGTACAGTTGTTCGATCAACGTATAGGCGGCTTTCAATTTATTCCGCACATTTGACCCCAAATGACCAATGCGTGTCCCTGAAATATCACAAAGGATTAACAAACCGGCAGTTCTGTAAGACGGTAGAATCAATTCAGAAATCAAACCGGCTTACCAAAGATAGCAGCGGTCATGGCATGCACGTGCCGCTTTATGCTGGTCAGTTCATCCACCACCGGTTTTAGTGCAGCCTCGGCGTCTTCTGCTCGTTTGGTTAAAGCGGATTTTTCAGTAGCCCAATCCACCCGCTCCTTCTTGAAATCCTTCTTAAGCTGTTCCATGACGCTTAAGGCGCTGGTCAACTCCTCTTTTGCTTTTGAGGTTTCAGTCTGTTGGGACTTCAGATTTTCTTGGAGATCGGTGATTTGGGTCTCTTTTGTCTTCAGCTCATCCTGCATACAGACAGTTATATGATTCAGCAAGCAGTGCAAGAATTGAAGCACCAACCACATAACAAGGTATGCACTTGGCGCTTGGGGGCTAATGCCTATTTGATCTTCATATTTCACTTGATTATAAAGTCCCAAGCTCAATACAAGTATTCAACTTGGCACTTGGGGGCTAATGGCTATTTGTTCAAATAAGTTCTGATGCGGCGATATTAATTACTTAAGTCCCGGTTTAACTACACTAAGTTGAACCGGCCCTTGGGGGCTACATCAGCGAATTTTGAGGCATTAAGATTTATATTAGTAAGTCCCGGTTTGAAAGAAGATTACAAACCGGTCCTTGGGGGCTAGGCGAGTCAGCAAGAATTGAAGCATACAAGCAGGAAAGACCATATGGAAGTTACCTCATATTTATCTTTCATCATGTTAACCAGCCCGGCTTCATAGTCACGACTGGTATACAGTCGGTTCAGATAGCCGGAATGGATGTCTTGGGCGTTCAGAGCAGCGTAAGTCGCCAGATCAACATTCCATTTGCCCTTGCCAAAGGCAGCAAATTCTTCCTTGGCAGTATGTTTAGACAAAGCGACAGGATTGCTTGGCTCTGTATGGCCAATGCCAGTAATAACAACTTCATCATCCTTGGCGTCGCCGGTTTGCATTGGGGCCGTCAGTTTATCAGTAGACTTGGATGGACTGGTGGATTTGTCAATCCGGATGGGGCTTCTGGGCTGGTCAACAGGACCGGAGATATCAACATGTCTCTCTTCAGTAATAAAATCACCATCTTGTGGTGGTGGGTCATTTGGCACATCCTCACGGATGGCCGCTTCAGGGTTGAGTACTCTGTCCGGTTTAGGAATAGCATCTTCTTCAGCCACTTTATCTAGGCGAGCCTTCTTGCTTGGCTTAGGCTTGGCCCTGAAAGGAGTAACAAAGGTCAGTACAGTATATGCTACAAAGTAATACACCAGAAGCATTATGATAAGTATGGCTTACCCAAGCACCGTTTTGAGCGACGGTAGCTGGGTAGCTGATGACTCGCCAGATGATGAATGGGAAGTGACCTGATAATCGGAGTCAGACGGATTAAGAGGTTGACGAAAACAACCCATTTTAGGACAAGCACTAACAGGCAAATTAGAGACCTCTGAATGGCGTTTCTGAACCGGACTATTCGGTAAACTGGCGGAGGTAACTACCTGGCCACTATGCTGGGTCGTGCGGCGAGCTTCATGCTGTTGGGTCTTCATAAGAAATTTGGGATCCAAGTAAGCAAGAGGATGAGAAAATTTAACCTTCCGGTTTGCCTGACGGATTTCTAGTGAAGGCAAAGGATCTGAATCGGAGGAAAGAATAATTACCTCTGCAACATCAGCATGACTGGCTTCGGCATCATCCTGACAAATATCATCATCAACAAGGCGCGTGAAAAATAAGCCAAGTGAATCAAGTTCTACCTCAAGGTCCGGGTTACCCACATCGTCATCAGCGGCCGGATCAGAGGATGCAGTGGTTCTTTTCCTGTGGGTAGTCTTCTTCACAGCTTTAGTCTTTTGCCGGATTGATCTTTCCGGTTTGTCTGGTGTTTCTGGTTTCTCCTGCGGCAGTTTCTTGCTCCAAAACGGATCATTGCCCTGTTTAAACAGGCATTGATATTAAACAATGACCAGATATATCAATAACAGGTTCAGAAAAAAGAACAATCAAACTCTTACAGCTGGCGGTTTGTTGGTGGCACAGAAGGGAAGCAGGCCGGTTCGAGCACATACATGTTCCGGTTCATTCAGCATTTTATTCACAGCCTCTGTGATTTCTTCGTCGGTAAGCTGGATGTTAGCATGTCGCAATGGGTCATCAACACTGCCAGTATACTCGCACATCAAACCGGAGCGCTGGCTAAGGGGCAGTATGCTCCATGATATCCAACAGCGAGCGAGATCAACCCCTGTTAAACCATTGGCCATGAAGGCTCTGAGCTTGGATAGTTGAGGAGCGTATTTGCTTCTCTCCTTGGCAGTCAACCTTTGCGGAAAGGGGTGTGTATTGCTAAGCCGCTCCGGATGAAAGCCAGGCAAAGGATTTTCACCAGCGGGGGAGGTGTCTCTGCAATAGAACCATGTTTGATTCCACTCTTTGGGGTGGCTGTGCAGCTTGGCGTGAGGGTATGTGACCTCTTTCCTTTTCTGAATCGCCACACCGCCCAATTCCGTATTGGAACCGTCAGAAAACTCAGTACAGCCGTTTAGATGGAAACAGTCTCTGAACAACTCCACTGTGGGCTCCTCTTGAAAAAACACCTCACAGAACACTTGGAAGTGACACATGTTTGTAACAGAGTTGGGACCAGTGTCTTGTGGGTGGAGTTGAAAATCGGCTAAAACGTCCCGGTAAAATTTAGAACCGGGCGGCTTAAAGCCCCGGGCTAAGTGATCTACAAAAATGACGACCTCTCCTTCTTGAGGTGTGGGAGGGCATTCTTTGCCAGGAGCTCTCCAATGGATGGTGTTTTTGCTGCCTAAAGCGCCGATCAGGACTAAATTATTCAGTTGAGTCTCTGTGACGCGAGAAGGAACCCAGTTGCACTCATATACTTGCTTGGCCATGATGAAATCTACAAGATAGGTAATTCCGATTCAAGAATGCATTTATTAAAGTGCACTGGTATGTACAATGCTAAACCGGAGACAGCTCTATCTAAACTGGAGTTTTATGAAGCAACAACATCTGGCGGTTCAACAAGGGGACTAATGGTATATAACGGTTTGGCAATTTTTCTACAAAGTTAAACCGCCGGATCTAAGCATTGAAACAGTTAAGATTGCGGATAGATAAGTGTACAGAAACAGATTTCACAAGATTTCTCTACAGCGACAGATCTGAAGCAAGTTCAGAAAAGAAGGAAAATATTCAAGGTCCAAAAAAGAACAGTATCGAATCAATGGGCAGAGATACAGGTAGATCTATGGTCTTGAGGCATATAAGTAAAGGCGGATGCTAAGAACTACCGCTACACAGAGCAAAGGTTCATAGGTTCATCTAGGATCTATCATATGAGTATGAAGCGGACGATGAACACTGAAGAACTTGGAAACCCTAGAACGGATCTACGGAGGAAAAGGTGAAGAACTCACCGGAGCCGAGGAAGAAACAGAAGGTCGCCGCGATGCTCTGGTACAATCAGGGTGATGCAGCAGCCAAGGTTGGAGCAGAAGTCGTCGATGGCGGCGGAGCTCCGAAGCTGGACGACATGGGGAAGACGAAGCAGAAGGGCATGAATGGGAAAAATAAATGACCCTTCGGTCTTATTTATAAGGCAAGGGGCATGTGTCAGGCGCAAAAATCAAGGAACCGTGGGTCTGGAAATGGAGCTGTCGCCTCGATTGTCGCAGACCTATTAAACAAAAAAGGTATCATGGATAAGTTTCTTTATAACAGATGACATCATGCCGGTTTACAACGACCAGAGAAGATGACATCACGGCGATTCAACAAACTACAAGAAGGTGTTGAAGATGAAGATTTTTGCTAAGGATTGACATGAACCTGTTCAAATCAATCTGGGGCCTAATGTTGAGGATATCACTACTGGGCGTAAACCGGCCTATCTGGGCCGGGTTAACTTCTTCAGTAGTTAACTATGTTGAAACTCAAGAACGCAGATGAGGGCTCAAGGCCCATAGTCGGTTCAAGGCCTGTAGCCGTAAACCGTCATTGGTATGTAACTTGTATTGTAAGTTAGGAATAAGTAGAGACCAAACCGGACACATCTATGAGCCGGTATTGGGAATCTGTGAACCGACGGGCGTCACCCGTGTATATAAGGGGATGACCCGGCGGCGATTCAGACAACAGACAACAACTCGAGACATAGGCGAAGCTTGTTTGCTCCCTAGTCATCGAAACCCCATCAATCCCATCACAACTAGACGTAGGCTTTTACCTTCATTGAAGGGGCTGAACTAGTATAAACTCTCTTGCGTCCCTGTGTCCGCTTTAACCCCTTCAAGCTAACCCGTCGCGATGGCTCCACGACTAAGTCCTTCCTCTAGGACATCTGCCGTGACAAAACCATGACACGGTCCTTGCGAAGGTTAAAACAGCACCAACTTGACAAACTATCATTGTGGTTTTGATGCGTAGGTAACATGGGTTCTTGCTTAAGCCCGTAGCAGCCACGTAAAACTTGCAACAAACAAAGTAGAGGACGTCTAACTTGTTTTTGCAGGGAATGTTGTGATGTGATATGGTCAAGACATGATGCTAAATTTTATTGTATGAGATGATCATGTTTTGTAACAGAGTTATCGGCAACTGGCAGGAGCCATATGGTTGTCGCTTTATTGTATGCAATGCAACTGCGCTGTAATGCTTTACTTTATCACTAAGCAATAGCGATAGTCGTGGAAGCATAAGATTGGCGAGACGACAACGACGCTACGACGGATATCAAGGTGTCGCGCCGGTGACGATGATGATCATGACGGTACTTCGGAGATGGAGATTACAAGTACAAGATGATGATGGCCATATCATATCACTTATATTGATTGCATGTGATGTTTATCTTTTATGCATCTTATCTTGCTTTGATTGACGGTAGCATTATAAGATGATCTCTCACTAAATTTCAAGATAAAAGTGTTCTCCCTGAGTATGCACCGTTGCCAAAGTTCGTCGTGCCCAGACACCACGAGATGATCGGGTGTGATAAGCTCTACGTCCATCTACAACGGGTGCAAGCCTGTTTTTGCACACGCAGAATACTCAGGTTAAACTTGACGAGCCTAGCATATGCAGATATGGCCTCGGAACACTGAGACCGAAAGGTCGAGCGTGAATCATATAGTAGATATGATCAACATAGCAATGTTCACCATTGAAAACTACTCCATTTCACGTGATGATTGGCTATGGTTTAGTTGATTTGGATCACGTAATCACTTAGAAGATTAGAGGGATGTCTTTCTAAGTGGGAGTTCTTAAGTAATATGATTAATTGAACTTAAATTTATCATGAACTTAGTACCTAATAGTATCTTGCTTGTTTATGTTTGATTGTAGATAGATGGCCCGTGTTGTTGTTCCGTTGAATTTTAATGCGTTCCTTGAGAAAGCAAAGTTGAAAGATGATGGTAGCAATTACACGGACTGGGTCCGTAACTTGAGGATTATCCTCATTGTTGCACAGAAGAATTACGTCCTGGAAGCACCGCTGGGTGCCAGGCCTGCTGCTGGAGCAACACCAGATGTTATGAACGTCTGGCAGAGCAAAGCTGATGACTACTCGATAGTTCAGTGTGCCATGCTTTACGGCTTAGAATCGGGACTTCAACGACGTTTTGAACGTCATGGAGCATATGAGATATTCCAGGAGTTGAAGTTAATATTTCAAGCAAATGCCCGGATTGAGAGATATGAAGTCTCCAATAAGTTCTATAGCTGCAAGATGGAGGAGAACAGTTCTGTCAATGAGCATATACTCAAAATGTCTGGGTATAATAATCACTTGATTCAATTGGGAGTTAATCTTCCAGATGATTGCGTCATTGACAGAATTCTCCAATCACTGCCACCTAGCTACAAGAGCTTCGTGATGAACTATAATATGCAAGGGATGAATAAAACTATTCCCGAGCTCTTCGCGATGCTGAAAGCTGCGGAGGTAGAAATCAAGAAGGAGCATCAAGTGTTGATGGTTAACAAGACCACTGGTTTCAAGAAAAAGGGCAAAGGGAAGAAGAAGGGGAACTTCAAGAAGAACAGCAAGCAAGTTGCTGCTCAAGAGAAGAAACCCAAATCTGGACCTAAGCCTGAAACTGAGTGCTTCTACTGCAAGCAGACTGGTCACTTGAAGCGGAACTGCCCGAAGTATTTGGCGGATAAGAAGGATGGCAAGGTGAACAAAGGTATATGTGATATACATGTTATCGATGTGTACCTTACTAGAGCTCACAGTAGCACCTGGGTATTTGATACTGGTTCTGTTGCTAATATTTGCAACTCGAAACAGGGACTACGGATTAAGCGAACACTGGAAAAGGACGAGGTGACGATGCGTGTGGGAAATGGTTCCAAAGTCGATGTGATCGCGGTCGACACGCTACCTCTACATCTACCATCGGGATTAGTATTAGACCTAAATAATTGTTATTTGGTGCCAGCGTTGAGCATGAACATTATATCTGGATCTTGTTTAATGCGAGACGGTTATTCATTTAAATCAGAGAATAATGGTTGTTCTATTTATATGAGTAATGTCTTTTATGGTCATGCACCCTTGAAGAATGGTCTATTTTTGATGAATCTCGATAGTAGTGATACACATATTCATAATGTTGAAACCAAAAGATGTAGAGTTGATAATGATAGTGCAACTTATTTGTGGCACTGCCGTTTAAGTCATATCGGTATAAAACGCATGAAGAAACTCCATACTGGTGGACTTTTGGAATCACTTGATTATGAATCACTTGGTACTTGCGAACCGTGCCTCATGGGCAAGATGACTAAAACACCGTTCTCCGGTACTATGGAGAGAGCAACAGATTTGTTGGAAATCATACATATAGATGTGTGTGGTCCAATGAATGTTGAAGCTCGTGGCGGATATCGTTATTTTCTCACCTTCACAGATGATTTAAGCAGATATGGGTATATCTACTTAATGAAACATAAGTTTGAAACATTTGAAAAGTTCAAAGAATTTCAGAGTGAAGTTGAAAATCATCGTAACAAGAAAATAAAGTTTCTACGATCTGATCGTGGAGGAGAATATTTGAGTTACGAGTTTGGTCTACATTTGAAACAATGCGGAATAGTTTCACAACTCACGCCACCCGGAACACCACAGCGTAATGGTGTGTCCGAACGTCGTAATCATACTTTACTTGATATGGTGCGATCTATGATGTCTCTTACAGATTTACCACTATCGTTTTGGGGTTATGCTTTAGAGACGGCTGCATTCACGTTAAATAGGGCACCATCAAAATCCGTTGAAATGACACCTTATGAACTGTGGTTTGGCAAGAAACCAAAGTTGTCATTTCTGAAAGTTTGGGGCTGCGATGCTTATGTGAAAAAACTTCAACCTGATAAGCTCGAACCCAAATCGGAGAAATGTGTCTTCATAGGATACCCAAAGGAGACTGTTGGGTACACCTTCTATCACAGATCCAAAGGCAAGACATTTGTCGCTAAGAATGGATCCTTTCTAGAGAAGGAGTTTCTCTCGAAAGAAGTGAGTGGGAGGAAAGTAGAAATTGATGAGGTAACTGTACCTGCTCCCTTATTGGAAAGTAGTACATCGCAGAAACCGGTTTCTGTAACACCTACACCAATTAGTGAGGAAGCTAATGATAATGATCATGAAACTTCAGAACAAGTTACTACCGAACCTCGTAGATCAACCAGAGTAAGATCCGCACCAGAGTGGTACGGTAATCCTGTTCTGGAAGTCATGCTACTAGATCATGATGAACCTACGAACTATGAAGAAGCGATGGTGAGCCTAGATTCCGCAAAATGGCTTGAAGCCATGAAATCTGAGATGGGATCCATGTATGAGAACAAAGTATGGACTTTGGTTGACTTGCCCAATGATCGACAAGCAATTGAGAACAAATGGATCTTCAAGAAGAAGACTGACGCTGGTGGTAATATTACTGTCTACAAAGCTCGACTTGTCGCAAAAGGTTTTCGACAAGTTCAAGGAATTGACTACAATGAGACCTTCTCACCCATAGCGATGCTTAAGTCTGTCCGAGTCATGTTAGCAATTGCCGCATTTTATGATTATGAAATTTGGCAAATGGATGTCAAAACTGCATTCCTGAATGGATTTCTGGAAGAAGAGTTGTATATGATACAGCCGGAAGGTTTTGTCGATCCTAAGGGAGCTAACAAAGTGTGCAAGCTCCAACGATCCATTTATGGACTGGTGCAAGCCTCTTGGAGTTGGAATAACCACTTGTGATCAAAGCATTTGGTTTTGTACAGACTTTTGGAGAAGCCTGTATTTACAAGAAAGTGAGTGGGAGCTCTGTAGCATTTCTGATATTATATGTAGATGACATATTACTAATCGGAAATGATATAGAATTTCTGGATAGCATAAAGGGATACTTGAATAAGAGTTTTTCAATGAAAGACCACGGTGAAGCTGCTTACATATTGGGCATTAAGATTTATCGAGATAGATCAAGACGCTTAATTGGACTTTCACAAAGCACATAACTTGACAAAGTTTTGAAGAAGTTCAAAATGGATCAAGCAAAGAAAGGATTCTTGCTTGTGTTACAAGGTGTGAAATTGAGTAAGACTCAATACCCGACCAATGCAGAAGATAGAGAGAAAATGAAAGATGTTCCCTATGCTTCAGCCATAGGCTCTATCATGTATGCAATGCTGTGTACCAGACCTGATGTGTGTCTTGCTATAAGTCTAGCAGGGAGGTACCAAAGTAATCCAGGAGTGGATCACTGGACAACGGTCAAGAACATCCTGAAATACCTGAAAAGGACTAAGGATATGTTTCCCGTATATGGAGGTGACAAAGAGCTCATTGTAAATGGTTATGTTGATGCAAGCTTTGACACTGATCCGGACGATTCTAAATCGCAAACCGGATACGTGTTTACATTAAACGGTGGAGCTGTCAGTTGGTGCAGTTCTAAACAAAGCGCTGTGGCGGGATCTACTGAAGGAAATATGCCCTAGAGGCAATAATAAAGTTATTATTTATTTCCTTATTTCATGATAAATGTTTATTATTCATGCTAGAATTGTATTAACCGGAAACATAATACATGTGTGAATACATAGACAAACAGAGTGTCACTAGTATGCCTCTACTTGACTAGCTCGTTAATCAAAGATGGTTATGTTTCCTAACCATAGACAAAGAGTTGTTATTTGATTAACGAGGTCACATCATTAGTTGAATGATCTGATTGACATGACCCATTCCATTAGTTTAGCACCCGATCGTTTAGTATGTTGCTATTGCTTTCTTCATGACTTATACATGTTCCTACAACTATGAGATTATGCAACTCCCGTTTACCGGAGGAACACTTTGGGTACTACCAAACGTCACAACGTAACTGGGTGATTATAAAGGAGTATTACAGGTGTCTCCAAAGGTACATGTTGGGTTGGCGTCTTTCGAGATTAGGATTTGTCACTCCGATTGTCGGAGAGGTATCTCTGGGCCCTCTCGGTAATGCACATCACATAAGCCTTGCAAGCATTACAACTAATATGTTAGTTGTGAGATGATGTATTACGGAACGAGTAAAGAGACTTGACGGTAACGAGATTGAACTAGGTATTGGATACCGACGATCGAATCTCGGGCAAGTAACATACGGATGACAAAGGGAACAACGTATGTTGTTATGCAGTCTGACTGATAAAGATCTTCGTAGAATATGTAGGAGCCAAATGGGCATCCAGGTCCCGCTATTGGTTATTGACCGGAGACGTGTCTCGGTCATGTCTACATTGTTCTCGAACCCGTAGGGTCCGCACGCTTAAGGTTACGATGACAGTTATATTATGAGTTTATGCATTTTTATGAACTGAAGGTTGTTCGGAGTCCCGGATGTGATCACGGACATGACGAGGAGTCTCGAAATGGTCGAGACATAAAGATTGATATATTGGAAGCCTATGTTTAGATATCGGAAGTGTTCCGGGTGAAATCGGGATTTTACTGGAGTACCGGGAGGTTACCGGAACCCCCCGGGAGCCATATGGGCCTTCATGGGCCTTAATGGAAAGGAGAAAGGGGCAGCCCAAGGTGGCCGTGCGCCTCCCCCCTCCCCTAGTCCTATTAGGACTAGGAGAGGTGGCCGGCCCCCCTCTCTCTCTTTCCCCCTCGGGGAATCCTAGTCCAACTAGGATTGGGGGGGAGTCCTACTCCCAGAAGGAGTAGGACTCCTCCTGCGCCCTCCTCCTGGCCGGCGCCCCCCTCCCCCTTGGCTCCTTTATATACTGAGGCAGAGGCACCCCAGAAACACACAAGTTGATCCACGTGATCTATTCCTTAGCCGTGTGCGGCGCCCCCAGCCACCATAGTCCTCGATAATACTGTAGCGGAGTTTAGGCAAAGCCCTGCTGCTGTAGTACATCAAGATCGTCACCATGCCGTCGTGCTGACGGAACTCTTCCCCGACACTTTACTGGATCGGAGTCCGGGGATCGTCATCGAGCTGAACGTGTGCTCGAACTCGGAGGTGCCGTAGTTTTGGTGCTTGATCGGTTGGATCGTGAAGACGTACGACTACTTCCTCTACGTCGTGTCAACGCTTCTGCAGTCGGTCTGCGTGGGTACGTAGACAACACTCTCCCCTCTCGTTGCTATGCATCACATGATCTTGCGTGTGCGTAGGAATTTTTTTGAAATTACTATGAAACCCATCAGTGGCATCCGAGCCTAGGTTATTTATGTTGATGTTATATGCACGAGTAGAACACAAGTGAGTTGTGGGCGATATAAGTCATACTGCCTACCAGCATGTCATACTTTGGTTCGGCGGCATTGTTGGACGAGACGACCCGGACCAACATTACGCGTACGCTTACGCGAGACCGGTTCCCCCGACGTGCTTTGCACATAGGTGGCTTGCGGCGACTGTCTCTCCAACTTTAGTTGAACCAAGTGTGGCTACGCCCGGTCCTTGCGAAGGTTAAAACGGAGTCTATTTGACAAACTATCGTTGTGGTTTTGATGCGTAGGTGAGATTGGTTCTTGCTTAAGCCCGTAGCAGCCACATAAAACTTGCAACAACAAAGTAGAGGACGTCTAACTTGTTTTTGCAGGGCATGTTGTGATGTGATATGGTCAAGGCATGATGCTGAATTTTATTGTATGAGATGATCATGTTTTGTAACCGAGTTATCGACAACTGGCAGGAGCCATATGGTTGTCGCTTTATTGTATGCAATGCAATCGCGATGTAATGCTTTACTTTATTACTAAATGGTAGTGATAGTCGTGGAAGCATAAGATTGGTGAGACGACAATGATGCTACGATGGAGATCAAGGTGTCACGCCGGTGACGATGGTGATCATGACGATGCTTCGGAGATGGAGATCACAAGCACAAGATGATGATGGCCATATCATATCACTTATATTGATTGCATGTGATGTTTATCTTTTTATGCATCTTATCTTGCTTTGATTGACGGTAGCATTATAAGATGATCTCTCACTAAATTATCAAGAAGTGTTCTCCCTGAGTATGCACCGTTGCCAAAGTTCGTCGTGCCCAGACACCACGTGATGATCGGGTGTGATAAGCTCTACGTCCATCTACAACGGGTGCAAGACAGTTTTGCACACGCAGAATACTCAGGTTAAACTTGACGAGCCTAGCTTATGCAGATATGGCCTCGGAACATGGAGACAGAAAGGTCGAGCGTGAATCATATAGTAGATATGATCAATATAACGATGTTCACCATTGAAAACTACTCCATCTCACATGATGATCGGTTATGGTTTAGTTGATTTGGATCACGTGATCACTTAGAGGATTAGAGGGATGTCTATCTAAGTGGGAGTTCTTAAGTAATATGATTAAATTGAACTTAAATTTATCATGAACTTAGTCCTGGTAGTATTTTTTGCAAATCATGTTGTAGATCAATAGCTCGCGTTATTGCTTCCATATGTTTATTTTGATATGTTCCTAGAGAAAATTGTGTTTAAAGATGTTAGTAGCAAAGATGCGGATTGGATCCGTGATCTGAGGTTTATCCTCATTGCTGCACAGAAGAATTATGTCCTTGATGCACCGCTAGGTGATGGACCTATTGCAGGAACAGATGCAGACGTTATAAACGTTTGGCTAGCTCAATATGATGACTACTTGATAGTTTAGTGCACCATGCTTAATGGCTTAGAATCGGGACTTCAAAGACGTTTTGAACGTCATGGAGCATATGAGATGTTCCAGGAGTTGAAGTTAATATTTCAAGCAAATACCCGAGTTGAGAGATATGAAAGTCTCCAACAAGTTCTATAGCTAAAAGATGGAGGAGAATCGCTCAACTAGTGAGCATGTGCCCAGATTGTCTGAGTACAACAATCGCTTGAATCAAGTGGGAGTTAATCTTCCAGATAAGATAGTGATTGACAGAATTCTCTAGTCACCATCACCAAGTTAGTAGAACTTTGTGATGAACGGAAACGAGTCCCAAGCTCTTCGTAATGCGGAAATTGACGAAGGTAGAAATCGAGAAAAACATGAAGTGTTGATGGTAGACAAGACCACTAGTTTCAAGAAAAGGGCAGAGGGAAGAAGGGGAACTTCAAGAAGAACAGCAAGCAAGTTTCTGCTCAAGTGAAGAAGCCCAAGTCTAGTCCTAAGCCTGAGACTAAGTGTTTCTACTGCAAAGGGACTGGTCACTGGAAGCGGAACTACCCCAAGTGATTGGCAGATAAGAAGGATGGCAAAGTGAACATAAGTATATTTGATATACATGTTATTGATGTGTACTTTACTAGTGTTTATAGCAACCCCTCAGTATTTGATACTAGTTCAATTGCTAAGATTAGTAACTCGAAACGGGAGTTGCAGAATAAAACAGAGACTAGTTAAGGGTGAAGTGACGATGTGTGTTGGAAGTGGTTCCAAGATTGATATGATCATCATCACACACTCCCTATAATTTCGGGATTAGTGTTGAACCTAAATAAGTGTTATTTGGTGTTTGCGTTGAGCATGAATATGATTTGATCATGTTTATACAGTTATTCATTTAAGTAAGAGAATAAATTGTTGTTCTGTTTAAATGAATAAAACCTTATATGGTTACACACCCAATGAAAATAGTTCGTTGGATCTCGATCGTAGTGATACACATAATCATAATATTGAAACCAAAGGATGCAAAGTTAATAATGATAGTGCAACTTATTTGTGGCACTGCCATTTAGGTCATATTGGTATAAAGCGCATGAAGAAACTCCATGCTGATGGGATTTTGAAATCACTTGATTATGAATCACTTGGTGCTTGCGAACCATGCCTTATGGGCAAGATGACTAAAGACTCCGTTCTCCGGAACAATGGAGCGAGCAACTGACTTATTGGAAATAATACATACTGATGTATGCGATCCGATGAGTGTTGAAGCTCGCGGCGGGTATCGTTATTTTCTGACCTTCACATATGATTTGAGCAGATATGGGTATATCTGCTTGATGAAACATAAGTCTGAAACATTTGAAAAGTTCAAAGAATTTCAGAGTGAAGTCGAAAATCATCGTGACAAGAAAATAAAAGTTTCTACGGTATGATCGCAGAGGTAAAACATTTGAGTTACGATTTTGGTCTTCAATTAAAACAATGTGAAATAGTTTCACTACTCACGCCACCTGGAACACCATAGTGTAATGGTGTGTCCGAACGTCATAACCGTACTTTATTAGATATAGTGCGATCTATGATGTCTCTTACCGATCTACCACTATCGTTTTGGGGTTATGCATTAGAGACAGCTGCATTCACGTTAAATAGGGCACCATCTAAATCCGTTGAGACAACACCGTGTGAACTATGGTTTGGCAAGAAACCTAAGCTGTCGTTTCTTAAAGTTTGGGACTGCAATGCTTATGTGAAAAAGTTTCAACATGATAAGCTCGAACCCAAATCGGAGAAGTATGTCTTCGTAGGATATCCAAAGGAAACTATTGGATACACCTTCTATCACAGATCCGAAGGCAAGACTTTTGTTGCTAAATTCGGAAACTTTCTGGCGAAGGAGTTTCTCTCGAAAGAAGTGAGTGGGAGGAAAGTAGAACTTGATGAGGTAACTGTACCTGCTCCCTTATTGGAAAGTAGTTCATCACAGAAATCTGTTCGTGTGACTACTACACCAATTAGTGAGGAAGCTAATGATGATGATCATGTAACTTCAGATCAAGTTACTACCAAATCTCGTAGGTAAACCAGAGTGAGATCCGCACCAGAGTGGTACGGTAATCCTATTCTGGAAGTCATGTTACTAGACCATGACGAACTTGCGAACTATGAGGAAGCGATGATGAGCCCAGATTCCACAAAATGGCTTGAGGCCATGAAATCTGAGATGGGATCCATGTATGAGAACAAAGTATGGACTTTGGTTGACTTGCCCGATGATCGGCAAGCCATAGAAAATAAATGGATCTTCAAGAGGAAGACGGACGCTGATAGTAGTGTTACTATCTACAAAGATAGAATTGTTGCAAAAGGTTTTCGACAAAGTTCAAGGTGTTGACTACGATGTGAGTTTCTCACTCGTATCTATGCTTAAGTCTGTCCGAATCATGTTAGCAATTGCCGCATTTTATGAAATCTGGCAAATGGATAAACAAAACTGCATTCCTTAATAGATTTATTAAAGAAGAGTTGTATATGATACAACCAGAAGGTTTTGTCAATCCTAAAGGTGCTAACAAAATATGCAAAATCCAGCGATCCATCTATGGACTAGTGCAAGCATCTCGGAGTTGGAATATATGCTTTAATAAGTTGATTAAAGCATATAGTTTTATACAGACTTGCGGTGAAGCCTGTATTTACGAGAAAGTGAGTGAGAGCACTACAACAATTCTGATAAGTATATGTGAATGACATATTGTTGATCGGAAATAATGTAGAATTATTCTGTAAAGCATAAAAGGAGTGTTTGAAAGGAGTTTTTTCAAAGAAAGACTTCGGTGAAGCTGCTTACATATTGAGCTTCAAGATCTATAGAGATAGATCAAGACGCTTGATAAGTTTTTTTTCAATGAGTACATACCTTGACAAGATTTTGAAGTAGTTCAAAATGGAACAGTCAAAGAAAGAGTTTTTGCCTGTGTTGCAAGGTGTGAAATTGAGTAAGACTCAAAGCCCGACCACGGCAGAAGATAAGAAATAGAATGAAAGTCATTCCCTATGCCTCAGACATAGGTTCTATAAAGTATGCCATGTTGTGTACCAGATCTATTGTATACCCTACACTGTGTTAAGCAAGGGAGTACAATAGTAATCTAAGAGTAGATCACTGGACAGCGATCAAAATTATCCTTAATGGAATAAGGAAATATTTCTCAATTATGGAGGTGACAAAAAGGTTCATCGTAAAAGGTTACGTCGATGCAAGTTTTGACACAGATCTGGATGACTCTAAGTCTCAATATAGGTACATATTGAAAGTGGGAGCAATTAGCTAGAGTAGCTCCGTGCAGAGCATTGTTGACATAAATATTTGCAAAATACTTACGGATCTGAATGTGACAGACCCATTGACTAAATTTCTCTCACAAGCAAAACATGATCACCCTTTGGGTGTTAATCACATAGCGATGTGAACTAGATTATTGAATCTAGTAAACCCTTTGGGTGTTAGTCACATGAAGATGTGAACCAATCACATAAAGATGTGAACTATTGGTGTTAATTACATAGCGATGTGAACTAGATTATTGACTCTAGTGCAAGTGGGAGACTTAAGGAAATATGCCCTAGAGGCAATAATAAAGTTATTATTTATTTCCTTATTTCATGATAAATGTTTATTATTCATGCTAGAATTGTATTAACCGGAAACATAATACATGTGTGAATACATAGACAAACAGAGTGTCACTAGTATGCCTCTACTTGACTAGCTCGTTAATCAAAGATGGTTATGTTTCCTAACCATAGACAAAGAGTTGTTATTTGATTAACGAGGTCACATCATTAGTTGAATGATCTGATTGACATGACCCATTCCATTAGCTTAGCACCCGATCGTTTAGTATGTTGCTATTGCTTTCTTCATGACTTATACACATCCCTACAACTATGAGATTATGCAACTCCTGTTTACCGGAGGAACACTTTGGGTACTACCAAACGTCACAACGTAACTGGGTGATTATAAAGGAGTATTACAGGTGTCTCCAAAGGTACATGTTGGGTTGGCGTATTTCGAGATTAGGATTTGTCACTCCGATTGTCGGAGAGGTATCTCTGGGCCCTCTCGGTAATGCACATCACATAAGCCTTGCAAGCATTACAACTAATATGTTAGTTGTGAGATGATGTATTACGGAATGAGTAAAGAGACTTGTCGGTAACGAGATTGAAGTAGGTATTGGATACCGACGATCGAATCTCGGGCAAGTAACATACCGATGACAAAGGGAACAACGTATGTTGTTATGCGGTCTGACCGATAAAGATCTTCGTAGAATATGTAGGTTGGCATCCAGGTCCCGCTATTGGTTATTGACCGGAGACGTGTCTCGGTCATGTCTACATTGTTCTCGAACCCGTAGGGTCCGCATGCTTAAGGTTATGATGACAGTTATATTATGAGTTTATGCATTTTGATGAACCGAAGGTTGTTCGGAGTCCCGGATGTGATCACGGACATGACGAGGAGTCTCAAAATGGTCAAGACATAAAGATTGATATATTGGAAGCCTATGTTTAGATATCGGAAGTGTTCCGGGTGAAATCGGGATTTTACCGGAGTACCGGGAGGTTACTGGAACCCCCCGGGAGCCATATGGGCCTTCATGAGCCTTAGTGGAAAGGAGAAAGGGGCAGCCAAGGTGGCCGCGCGCCTCCCCCCTCCCCTAGTCCTATTAGGACTAGGAGAGGTGGCTGGCCCCCCTCTCTCTCTTTCCCCCTCGGGGAATCCTAGTCCAACTAGGATTGAGGGGGAGTCCTACTCCCGGAAGGAGTAGGACTCCTCCTGCGCCCTCCTCCTGGCTGGCGCCCCCTCCCCCTTGGCTCCTTTATATACTGAGGCAGAGGCACCCCAGAAACACACAAGTTGATCCACGTGATCTATTCCTTAGCCGTGTGCGGCGCCCCCAGCCACCATAGTCCTCGATAATACTGTAGCGGAGTTTAGGCGAAGCCCTGCTGCTGTAGTACATCAAGATCGTCACCACGCCGTCGTGCTGACCGAACTCTTCCCCGACACTTTGCTGGATCGGAGTCCGGGGATCGTCATCGAGCTGAACGTGTGCTCGAACTCGGAGGTGCCGTACTTTCGGTGCTTGATCGGTTGGATCGTGAAGACGCACGACTACTTCCTCTACGTCGTGTCAACGCTTCCGCAATCGGTCTACGTGGGTACGTAGACAACACTCTCCCCTCTCATTGCTATGCATCACATGATCTTGCGTGTGCGTAGGAAATTTTTTGAAATTACTACGAAACCCATCATCTACATGTGAAGCGGAGTACATAGCTGCTTCGGAAGCAACAAACGAAGGAGTCTAGATGAAGGAGTTCATATCCGATCTAGGTGTCATACCTAGTACATCGGGTCCAATGAAAATGTTTTGTGACAATACTGGTGCAATTGCCTTGGCAAAGGAATCTAGATTTCACAAGAGAACCAAGCACATCAAGAGACGCTTCAATTCCATCCGGGATCTAGTCCAGGTGGGAGACATAGAGATTTGCAAGATACATACGGATCTGAATGTTGCAGACCCATTGACTAAGCCTCTTCCACGAGCAAAACATGATCAGCACCAAAGCTCCATGGCTGTTAGAATCATTACTGTGTAATCTAAATTATTGACTCTAGTGCAAGTGGGAGACTGAAGGAAATATGCCCTAGAGGCAATAATAATGTTATTATTTTATTTCCTTATATCATGATAAATGTTTATTATTCATGCTAGAATTGTATTATCCGGAAAAATAATACTTGTGTGAATACATAGACAAACTAAACGTCACTAGTATGCCTCTACTTGACTAGCTCATTAATCAAAGATGGTTATGTTTCCTAACCATAGACATGTGTTGTCATTTGATTAACGGGATCACATTATTAGGAGAATGATGTGATTGACATGACCCATTCCATTAGCTTAGCACCCGATCGTTTAGTATGTTGCTATTGCTTTCTTCATGACTTGTACATGTTCCTATGACTATGAGATTATGCAACTCCCGTTTGCCGGAGGAACACTTTGTGTGCTACCAAACGTCACAACGTAACTGGGTGATTATAAAGGAGCTCTACAGGTGTCTACAAAGGTACATGTTGGGTTGGCGTATTTCGAGATTTGGATTTGTCACTCCGATTGTCGGAGAGGTATCTCTGGGCCCTCTCGGTAATGCACATCACATAAGCCTTGCAAGCATTGCAACTAATGAGTTAGTTGCGAGATGATGTATTACGGAACGAGTAAAGAGACTTGCCGGTAACGAGATTGAACTAGGTATTGAGATACCGACAATCGAATCTCGGGCAAGTAACATACCGGTGACAAAGGGAACAACGTATGTTGTTATGCAGTCTGACCGATAAAGATCTTCGTAGAATATGTGGGAGCCAATATGAGCATCCAGGTTCTTCTATTGGTTATTGACCAGAGACGTGCCTCGGTCATGTCTACATTATTCTCGAACCCGTAGGGTCCGCACGCTTAAGGTTTCAATGACAGTTTCATTATGAGTTTATATGTTTTGATGTACCGAAGGAGTTCGGAGTCCCGGATGAGATCGGGGACATGACGAGGAGTCTCAAAATTGTCTAGACATAAAGATTGATATATTGGACGACTATATTCGGACACCGGAAGTGTTCCGGGGAAGTTTCGGATAAAACTGGAGTACCGGGGGGTTACCGGAACTCCCCGGGGGGTTAATGGGCCTCATGGGCCTAAAGTGGAGAAGAGGAGGGGAAGCCAGGGTAGGCCACGCACCCCCTCTCCCCCTAGTCCGAATTGGACAAGGAGGGAGCGGCGGCGCCCCCCCTTTCCTTCCTCTCCTCCCTCCCTTCCTTCCCCCTCTCGTACTTGGACAAGGAAAAGGATGGAGTCCTACTCCCGGTAGGAGTAGGACTGCTCCCTGGCGCGCCTCATCATGGCCGGCCGCCCCTCCCCCTTGCTCCTTTATATACGGGGGCAGGGGGCACCTCTAGACACAACAATTGATCCGTGAGATCTCTTAGCCGTGTGCGGTGCCCCCCTCCACCATAATCCTCGATATTATTGTAGCGGTGCTTAGGCGAAGCCCTGCGACGGTAGAACATCAAGATCGTCACCATGCCGTCGTGCTGACGGAACTCTTCCCCGACACTTTGCTGGATCGGAGTCCGGGGATCGTCATCGAGCTAAACGTGTGCTAAAACTCGGAGATGCCGTAGTTTCGGTGCTTGATCGGTCGGGCCGTGAAGACGTACGACTACATCAACCGCGTTGTTATAACGCTTCCGCTTTCGGTCTACGAGGGTACGTGGACAACACTCTCCCCTCTCGTTGCTATGCATCACCATGATCTTGCGTGTGCGTAGGAATTTTTTTGAAATTACTACGTTCCCCAGCACATTTTGGTTCATAGTGGTAGTAGAGTTGCTTATTAAGGTCAAGCATTAGTATATTTTGTTGTAGTACAATGGCATTGTAATGAGTACTCCATTGTAATGTTGGTTCATAGTGGTATTAGAGTAGTTTATTTAGGTCAAGCATGAGTATATTTTGTTTGCTGGAGTACAATGGCATAGTAATTTTTTGTTCATAGTGGTACTAGAGTAGCTTATTTAGGTCAAGCATGAGCATATTTTGCTTGCTGGAGTACAATGGCATAGTAATTTTGGTTCATAGTGGGACTAGAGTAGCTTATTTAGGTCAAGCATGAGCATATTTTGCTTGCTGGAGTATAATGGCATAGTAATTTTGGTTCATAGTGGTACTAGAGTAGCTTATTTAGGTCAAGCATGAGCATATTTTGCTTGCTGGAGTACTCTGCTTGCTGTGAACATTTTTTAACTGACCATATGTTTAAAAGTGGTTGATCACTCCTTCATATGAACAATATAGTAACTAACCTAGGCAGTCAGCTACTCAAGTGGCTGCTCCTCTTGTTAAATTTAGATATTTTTGTTGGCAATTGCAATGATCTTGTGTAACTACTTGCTGTATGAACTCTGTTGGTGTTGTTGTTGTTATTGCAGGAAGGTAGCAATTGTGGCTTTGTTGAATGGGTTGATCACCAGTGGCCCCCAACAATGCAGAATGCATTGTTGAAGCTATGGGCAATTTTTGAAGATGCCAAGAGTGCTAGGGTGAATGACAATCTTGAAAGTTCTTTCACTATCCACCATCTGACAGAAGAGAAGAACAAGTTGGAGGCCAACTATGACAAGCTAGTCCAAGATGTGCATTAGCTTATGAACTTCCAGGAGGATAGGGTGGTGGATTTCAGACATCTGCAGTCTGCCATTACATATCAGCAGGAAGTAAGAAAAGAACTGATTGATGATATGAAGGCACAAATGGCTACTGAGATGGCAAAGAAAGATGCAGAGACCCGAAAACTTAGTCAGAAGTATGAGCTGCTGGTCAACTTGACAAGATCTCAAGCAACAGTGATTCAGAACTTGAAGTTGAACAAAATGAAAGAGAAGCAAGTGCTTACTGAAGCTAGGATTAATTTGGAGCTGAAGAATGCAGAGCTAACAAAGTGTCAGGAGAAGCTCACCCAAGAGAAGCTAGAGTTGAAGCTTCAGGTTGCTGATCTGCTTAAGGAAAATGAAAAGCATGCTAAAGAGAAGTGGCAGTTAGAGTTTCAGAATGAAAAGCTGAAGGAGAAGTTAAAGGGGATTCAGGCCATTTTGGAGAAGTGAAGAAGATGAAAATGAGATTAGTGGCATTGTGACCTTTTGGGAATGATGGTTGTGTAATGACCTAGCATCTAGGAACTAAGGTTGTGTACTGTATGCTTGTACTAATTGTGAACTATGGCTGTGTATGTATGTGAGTTAGTAGTTATGCTATTCATCCTTTTGTGAGAAAAGGCTGAACTATGCATTTGTAGTTGAACTCCCCTATGTATTGTGAACAATGGTTATGTATGGCTATAATGAGTTGAACTCCAGTAACTAATGTGTGCTATGATTGGTAGACATGTATCTCTGCATCAATTTCTTTGATGTCAAGGTACAAGCATGGATCTCTGCATCAGTTTCTTTGACAATGTTGCATCAAACCACTCATGTCATACAAAATAAAAGAGATCAAGATTGACTCAATCTCATTGCATCAAAACATAACTGCACTGATCCATTACATATTAAGCAAGAGCAACTAAACCAATAGTACATTGCATTTAGAGCAACTAAATCAACAGTACAAAAGACAACTTGGCTTGAACTTAACCAACTAAACTAACTAACTAACTAAACAAAGAGCAAATTGGCTTCAACTTGAGGATAGTACATTGCATTTAGTTGCTCTAAACCAACTAAACCAACTAACTAACTAACTTAAGATCTTGCCTGCAACTAAGCCAAGCACAAATATAGTGAAAAGAAAGAGCACATTGTGAAATTTGGCCCTAATCCCAGCAATCTCTGCATTCTTCTCTCTAACTTGAGCTTGCAGAGACAGAACCATGGCCTCCCTTGTGCCATCATCTTCACTGGAAGATAGCATTGGAAAATGTTCTTCAGATTCAGCAACAGTTGCACCTTTAAGCCTCCAGACTTCATCACGCAGATCCCCAATGAGCTCACTCCAAAATTTGGGCAATGGATCATCATGCCATTGCACAAATCCACAGCCACCATGCTATAATGATGCACAGACAAATGAGGCAAATGAGGCAAATGAGGAGAAAAGGGAGGAAAATGAGGCAAAAAAGCACACTCACCAGAGCATCCACGCAGCTGTAGTACCTTCTACCAGGGTTCAGCCTGCTCCAGGAGATCCATCTTGGCGCCTTCCTCGGAGTTGAGCAGTGGCACATCACTGGTGGCGCGTACACCATTGGGTTCTTGCGGTAGTGCACCGGCGAGCGCAACTCCTCCCCCCTCCTTCCTGCAGCTCGACGGAATCCGGGAGCGGACCCGGCAGTGGACGACCATCACATCTCTCTCTCTCCGCCACAGGTGCCCCAGTCAGCGCCTCCACGCTGAGTTCTCTCTCTCTCTCTGCGCTCCAAATGCTGACCGCATGGATGAACCCTAGTTTCGTTCCCCACTCGTGTTGTCACACATTAATACTAGGAGAGGCATCGGTCCCACGTGTCAGACTCCCCAATACTGGTACTGACATGCAACAACTTGCACCAGTATTGGTACTGACTGGCAACAAGTAGCCCAAAATGTGGTACTCCTTTGTAAATTTTGTTACTGGACAGTGTGTGTACATATTCAGAAAGAGCTCATTCAGGAACTGGCAACACTCCAATAGAAACATCAAGACTCCAATAACAACATCTCAAGTATAACATTACAATAACCAGTTCAACAAACATAACAGAGTACTCAACATAACACCAGCACATCAAGTGGCAACAGGACATCAGCATCAGAAGCATCAAGTTCAACCAACATAAAACCACATCATTTCAAATTACATGGCTCCTGTTCCTCTGCTAGCATTGAAGTAGGACATCCATCCAGTGTGTGTACCATTAGTTGGAATGTTAGCAAAAGTTGGGGCATATTGCTGGGGGGCAGTGAATGGCCTTGGAGCACCTCTTCCAGCTCCAGTGCCAACTCTTCCTCTGCCAGCTCCTCTTCCATATGGTGGTGGTGTGGTAATTGCAGCAGATCTTCCTCTGCCAACTTGTCTTCTTCCAGATGATGGTGGTGTAGGAGCAGAAGCAGCAGCTCTTGCCTGTCTTGTTGTTGTTGGTGTAGTAGAAGGGCCAGCAGCTCTTGGCTGTGAGTTACTTGGAGTAGCCTTGCAAAGAAAAGGATAAACAGTTAATAATAGTAGAAAGAAGTGTACAATAAAGGAAACATTAGTATATTTGAAGGTAAAAAATTATTACCACATGTTTATTCTTCCTCAAAGCTAGCTCAGGCTTCAACTGTTTAAGAAAATTAGTGTACCTATGCCCTTGGAGACCACAATTGCCACATGTTATGGTCCACATTCTTGAAGTCTCTTTTGGCTTTGGTACTTCAAATTTTCCCTTGATCCTCTTTTCTTTCTTTCTTCCTCTCTTGATTTTGAATGCAGGTGGTTCTATGTCTGGACCAGGGGTCCTTACCCAATCATGCTCACCAGGCACAGGAAATATCATTGGTTTATAAGCTGCAACATAAAAATCTTTCTTGAAGAATTTACTGACATAATCCTCTGGTTGCCTTTTAGCCTTGTTTATTGCAGAGATGGCATGGTTGCAAGGTATGCCACTAAGGTCCCACTTCCTGCATCCACAAGTCTCAAGTTCCAGGTTGACAGCATGTGTCTGCTGCCCACTTGTAACTTGCCATAAGTTGACCCCTGCCTGTATTGGCTTGCAGTATCTTGCCCTCTCCTTCTCAACCTCTAGCTTCTCACTGTAATGAGGTGTTATCTCCCATCTTGCTGCCTTTCCACTCTCTCTATTCCTGTGCCACCTCACCATCTGCTTATCTTTTATCCCATCACACATTGTCCTTATAGGTTTTCTCCTAATATCTAGAATGTACTTGTTGAACACCTCAGACAAGTTGTTCACTACCAAGTCAGTCTTGCAGTTTGTGTCAAATGCATGCCTTGCCCATGTTTTTTTGGTATTGCGGTAAGCCACTCCCAAGCTTCCTCACTTTCAGCTCTAAGATCATTCATTGCAATATTAAATTTGTGTTCATTGTAGGCATAGCTAGAATTATCCATGCACTTCTTAAGATCTTCACCCCTAAACCCAGCATTTTGGAAATTTGCATATATATGTCTAAGGCAGAACCTTTGGTTGCAATTTGGAAACACAGCATTCACTGCATACAGTAACCCCTGACACAAACAATATAACAAGTCTAAGCTACATCCTAAAGAAATATGCACCAATGAATTAAATATGCATTCTAATCTACTATAAACACTTGTGCAGAACATAATGAAACTCTAAGCTAATGTAAACACTTCTGCAAAACACATACCTTTTGTCTATCTGACATTATAGTATAAGGTCCAAACTTGCCCACTTCTCCCCCTAGGCAAATTTTCAGTTGGTGTAGAAACCAACACCAACTAGCTTTGTCCTCTTGTCCAACTATGCCAAATGCCAGTGGATATATGTTGTTGTTGCCATCTATACCAGTGGCAGCAAGGAGTTGAGCACCTGTAGTGAGCTTAATGAAGTACCCATCAACACCTGCATAACAACATTTCCAAACATTAAATACATTCAAGTGAGAAACAAAATGTAGTGCTCTACAATATGTAAATGGTGCACAAGGTTTAGGAACTAACCAATGAATGGCCTACACCCATTGAGAAACCCCTCCCTTGCTCCATTCATGCAAAAGAACATGGCATGGAATCTTGGGCCTGGGTGGGGTATTCTTGCAGTTGGTACCGGAGTAACAGTAGTGATTATTACTCTGCTCCCAGGGTTTGTGTCCATGACAGTCTGAGCATAGTCTTTAAGCCTAGGATATTGTTTCTTGTGATCTCCTAACACAGCATCAATAGCCATGTTCTTTGCAATATATTCCATGCACTTGGGCAAATCTACACCATATTTTTCCATGCATGCATCAATTATAGTCTGAATACCTATAGTTATATCAGATCTAAAGAGATGCTCATATTTCTGTGCTAGCCACTTAACACTAACCCTTGTGGTCTCAGTAGTACTAGGCCAAGTGTGCTCTAGTCTCATCTTCTTAATTACAAAGGTATTCTCCCCTTTTATAACTGCTGCCACCATAAAGAACTGGCATTGTTTATCTCTACACTCAACAATTATCCTCTGATCTGAATTCCTGTGATACCTGAAATTCCTGGCCTGAGTGATGTGCAAATTCAACAAAGCATCTCTGAATTGATGATGATCCCTAAAACACAACTTTAGACATAGTTGTTCATGTGGTTGCTCCATTTTCTCATTGTACCACTTCCTAGCAGGCCTTTTCTTTGCCCTACTCTTCCTTTTCTTTATTAGGACAAATGATAGTGGCTCAAAACCATCATCATCACTCTCCCTCAACAACCCCTTCTCTTCTTCATCTGATGATGGTCTGAAATCAGGCTCAACCTTTGGTAGCTTACTGCAATGTGACCTAGTAGTTGGTCCTCTTCTAACTGGCAGCTTCTGCTTCTTTACAGGTACAACTATATTTGCTTCTTCTTCTTCTTCAAAAGTCCTATCTTCCTGTACCTCAAATGGGTCTTCAACTTCAGTGTCACCCTCATAATGCAGCACTGGTTCCTCCTCTGATAGCTCATCATCTGATTCTTCCTCTTGTACTTCTAACTCTCTCTGTCTCTTCCCCTCTTCCACCTCTACATCTTCATCATCACACATATAATTAGGCTCACTTCCAATTTGACCATCCTCATCAGAGGCAGAAGCATCACTGTCCTCATATACCTCATATCCCTCTTCTTCTTCTTCCAAAACAGCATTCGACTTGGCATTTGCATTCTTGCTTTCTTGTGTGCAAACACCAAGAGGATGGGGTGTGCTAGAGCTGCCACATTGACTCTCAAAAACTACTCCTTGTTGATCAATAGCTAAGACAGGAGCCTCACTCAGATCCTAAACAACAGGCTCTTGGTACACAACAGTGGACAAATCCGGCTTTTCACATTGCTGCAACTCAAAATCTCTATCAGGGGGTGCACAAGCCCTAACTAGCAAATTAATCTCCAATTTGTCCTGGAGCTTCCTCTTTATCATCTGTAATTCTGCATGACTGTCTACCAAATCCATCCCTTTCTCTCCTAAAGATGGATTTTCAATGTGAAACAAACAATCATATCCATTAAATCCTTGGGTTTCCATCACTGCAACCAAATTCAGATAAGTAATATCTGAACTACAAAGCTTCATCTCCAATGGTTCTCTTGCATCAAAATGGATCCTTACTTGCCAAATGTCTTCATCCAAACTACAGAACAAATTCATTTTCATGTATTCATTATCATAACTCTAAATTTGGAGAGCAACAGTACACTACAGGAAAATTTTGAATTAACTTTCCTATAAGTCTCAAATTTACTATTACTATTACAGGGGACAGAACATGAATCAATGTAGCTTCGACCATTTGAGCACAATAGCATATTCAAAGAAAAAGAATAGGACATAATACTTCTATTACTCAAACCCTACCCAAATTGATACTGTAAATTGAACTACTTTATACACTAGGTTAATAGGTTACTGTAATTGTCCTATAGTGCTCACAGAAGATGAACAAACCCTAATCCCCAACTGGAGATGAACTAACCCTAAAAATCCACAATTGGATAAATCACAGGAGAAGGGGGAGAAGGATACATACATCACGTCGCCGAGTCCATGCGTCAACTCATGGCTGCTACTAGGGTTCGCCACCCACAGCTGCACCAACCGCAACCGCTGGTCCATGGAGAGTAACAGCGACTCCTCCTCGTCGTCGCTCGAGTACGCGGAGCTGGGGTCGTCGCCTCCGTCGCCGTCGACGCCAGTCGGGCCGTTAGGCGGCCAAAACGGTAGGTCACCGCCGCCGACGATGCCATCGCCGCCGCCGCCTGCCGGAGTCGCCGACGCCATGGGCTAGGGTTCGAGTCGAGGAGGGGGAGGGGAGGGGAATGGTGCAGCAGGGGCGAACCGGTGCGACCGGACCGGGTTGGAGAGCGGCTCGCGGCTCGTCCTAGTCAGCGCGCGGGCACGCGCCGATTGGCCAGCGTGGCACCTGATGGGTGGGCCCGAGCTGTCGGATACAGCATCAATACGTATAAATCAGCGTTTTGGCCTTTTCTGCAAAAACTTGGACCAATGTTGGTACTAACACGCAAAAATTAGCAATCGTGCTACCAATCTGCTTATGATGCCTGAATTGTGGTACTTTTGTGCAATTAACTCCCATCCTGACAAGAAAATAAAAGTTTCTACGATATGATCGCAGAGGTAAAACATTTGAGTTACGATTTTGGTCTTCAATTAAAACAATGTGAAATAGTTTCACTACTCACGCCACCTGGAACACCATAGTGTAATGGTGTGTCCGAACGTCATAACCGTACTTTATTAGATATAGTGCGATCTATGATGTCTCTTACCGATCTACCACTATCGTTTTGGGGTTATGCATTAGAGACAGCTGCATTCACGTTAAATAGGGCACCATCTAAATCCGTTGAGACAACACCGTGTGAACTATGGTTTGGCAAGAAACCTAAGCTGTCGTTTCTTAAAGTTTGGGACTGCAATGCTTATGTGAAAAAGTTTCAACATGATAAGCTCGAACCCAAATCGGAGAAGTATGTCTTCGTAGGATATCCAAAGGAAACTATTGGATACACCTTCTATCACAGATCCGAAGGCAAGACTTTTGTTGCTAAATTCGGAAACTTTCTGGAGAAGGAGTTTCTCTCGAAAGAAGTGAGTGGGAGGAAAGTAGAACTTGATGAGGTAACTGTACCTGCTCCCTTATTGGAAAGTAGTTCATCACAGAAATCTGTTCCTGTGACTACTACACCAATTAGTGAGGAAGCTAATGATGATGATCATGTAACTTCAGATCAAGTTACTACCAAATCTCGTAGGTAAACCAGAGTGAGATCCGCACCAGAGTGGTACGGTAATCCTATTCTGGAAGTCATGTTACTAGACCATCACGAACTTGCGAACTATGAGGAAGCGATGATGAGCCCAGATTCCACAAAATGGCTTCAGGCCATGAAATCTGAGATGGGATCCATGTATGAGAACAAAGTATGGACTTTGGTTGACTTGCCCGATGATCGGCAAGCCATAGAAAATAAATGGATCTTCAAGAGGAAGACGGACGCTGATAGTAGTGTTACTATCTACAAAGCTAGAATTGTTGCAAAAGGTTTTCGACAAAGTTCAAGGTGTTGACTACGATGAGAGTTTCTCACTCGTATCTATGCTTAAGTCTGTCCGAATCATGTTAGCAATTACCGCATTTTATGAAATCTGGCAAATGGATAAACAAAACTGCATTCCTTAATAAATTTATTAAAGAAGAGTTGTATATGATACAACCAGAAGGTTTTGTCAATCCTAAAGGTGCTAACAAAATATGCAAAATCCAGCGATCCATCTATGGACTGGTGCAAGCATCTCGGAGTTGGAATATACGCTTTAATAAGTTGATTAAAGCATATAGTTTTATACAGACTTGCGGTGAAGCCTGTATTTACGAGAAAGTGAGTGAGAGCACTACAACAATTCTGATAAGTATATGTGAATGACATATTGTTGATCGGAAATAATGTAGAATTATTCTGTAAAGCATAAAAGGAGTGTTTGAAAGGAGTTTTTTCAAAGAAAGACTTCGGTGAAGCTGCTTACATATTGAGCTTCAAGATCTATAGAGATAGATCAAGACGCTTGATAAGTTTTTTTCAATGAGTACATACCTTGACAAGATTTTGAAGTAGTTCAAAATGGAACAGTCAAAGAAAGAGTTCTTGCCTGTGTTGCAAGGTGTGAAATTGAGTAAGACTAAAAGCCCGACCACGGCAGAAGATAAGAAATAGAATGAAAGTCATTCCCTATGCCTCAGCCATAGGTTCTATAAAGTATGACATGCTGTGTACCAGATCTATTGTATACCCTACACTGTGTTAAGCAAGGGAGTACAATAGTAATCTAAGAGTAGATCACTGGACAGCGGTCAAAATTATCCTTAGTGGAATAAGGAAATATTTCTCAATTATGGAGGTGACAAAAAGGTTCGTCATAAAAGGTTACGTCGATGCAAGTTTTGACACAGATCTGGATGACTCTAAGTCTCAATCTAGATACATATTGAAAGTGGGAGCAATTAGCTAGAGTAGCTCCGTGCAGAGCATTGTTGACATAAATATTTGCAAAATACTTACGGATCTGAATGTGACAGACCCGTTGACTAAATTTCTCTCACAAGCAAAACATGATCACCCTTTGGGTGTTAATCACATAGCGATGTGAACTAGATTATTGAATCTAGTAAACCCTTTGGGTGTTAGTCGCATGAAGATGTGAACCAATCACATAAAGATGTGAACTATTGGTGTTAATTACATAGCGATGTGAACTAGATTATTGACTCTAGTGCAAGTGGGAGATTGAAGGAAATATGCCCTAGAGGCAATAATAAAGTTATTATTTATTTCCTTATTTCATGATAAATGTTTATTATTCATGCTAGAATTGTATTAACCGGAAACATAATACATGTGTGAATACATAGACAAACAGAGTGTCACTAGTATGCCTCTACTTGACTAGCTCATTAATCAAAGATGGTTATGTTTCCTAACCATAGACAAAGAGTTGTTATTTGATTAACGAGGTCACATAATTAGTTGAATGATCTGATTGACATGACCCATTCCATTAGCTTAGCACCCGATCGTTTAGTATGTTGCTATTGCTTTCTTCATGACTTATACACGTCCCTACAACTATGAGATTATGCAACTCCTGTTTACCGGAGGAACACTTTGGGTACTACCAAACGTCACGACGTAACTGGGTGATTATATAGGAGTATTACAGGTGTCTCCAAAGGTACATGTTGGGTTGGCGTATTTCGAGATTAGGATTTGTCACTCCGATTGTCGGAGAGGTATCTCTGGGCCCTCTCGGTAATGCACATCACATAAGCCTTGCAAGCATTACAACTAATATGTTAGTTGTGAGATGATGTATTATGGAATGAGTAAAGAGACTTGTCGGTAACGAGATTGAACTAGGTATTGGATACCGACGATCGAATCTCGGGCAAGTAACATACCGATGACAAAGGGAACAACGTATGTTGTTATGCGGTCTGACCGATAAAGATCTTCGTAGAATATGTAGGAGCCAATATGGGCATCCAGGTCCCGCTATTAGTTATTGACCGGAGACGTGTCTCGGTCATGTCTACATTGTTCTCGAACCCGTAGGGTCCGCATGCTTAAGGTTATGATGACAGTTATATTATGAGTTTATGCATTTTGATGAACCGAAGGTTGTTCGGAGTCCCGGATGTGCTCACGGACATGACGAGGAGTCTCGAAATGGTCGAGACATAAAGATTGATATATTGGAAGCCTATGTTTAGATATCGGAAGTGTTCCGGGTGAAATCGGGATTTTACCGGAGTACCGGGAGGTTACCGGAACCCCCCGGGAGCCATATGGGCCTTCATGGGCCTTAGTGGAAAGGAGAAAGGGGCAGCCCAAGGTGGCCGCGCGCCTCCCGCCTCCCCTAGTCCTATTAGGACTAGGAGAGGTGGCTGGCCCCCCTCTCTCTCTTTCCCCCTCGGGGAATCCTAGTCCAACTAGGATTGGGGGGAGTCCTACTCCCGGAAGGAGTAGGACTCCTCCTGCGCCCTCCTCCTGGCTGGCGCCCCCCTCCCCCTTGGCTCCTTTATATACTGAGGCAGAGGCACCCCAGAAACACACAAGTTGATCCACGTGATCTATTCCTTAGCCGTGTGCGGCGCCCCCAGCCACCATAGTCCTCGATAATACTGTAGCGGAGTTTAGGCGAAGCCCTGCTGCTGTAGTACATCAAGATCGTCACCACGCCGTCGTGCTGACCGAACTCTTCCCCGACACTTTGCTGGATCGGAGTCCGGGGATCGTCATCAAGCTGAACGTGTGCTCGAACTCGGAGGTGCCGTACTTTCGGTGCTTGATCGGTTGGATCGTGAAGACGCACGACTACTTCCTCTACGTCGTGTCAACGCTTCCGCAGTCGGTCTACGTGGGTACGTAGACAACACTCTCCCCTCTCGTTGCTATGCATCACATGATCTTGCGTGTGCATAGGAAATTTTTTGAAATTACTACGAAACCCATCATCTACATGTGAAGCGGAGTACATAGCTGCTTCGGAAGCAACAAACGAAGGATTCTAGATGAAGGAGTTCATATCCGATCTAGGTGTCATACCTAGTGCATCGGGTCCAATGAAAATCTTTTGTGACAATACTGGTGCAATTGCCTTGGCAAAGGAATCCAGATTTCACAAGAGAACCAAGCACATCAAGAGACGCTTCAATTCCATCCGGGATCTAGTCCAGGTGGGAGACATAGAGATTTGCAAGATACATACGGATCTGAATGTTGCAGACCCATTGACTAAGCCTCTTCCACGAGCAAAACATGATCAGCACCAAAGCTCCATGGCTGTTAGAATCATTACTGTGTAATCTAAATTATTGACTCTAGTGCAAGTGGGAGACTGAAGGAAATATGCCCTAGAGGCAATAATAATGTTATTATTTTATTTCCTTATATCATGATAAATGTTTATTATTCATGCTAGAATTGTATTATCCGGAAAAATAATACTTGTGTGAATACATAGACAAACTAAACGTCACTAGTATGCCTCTACTTGACTAGCTCATTAATCAAAGATGGTTATGTTTCCTAACCATAGACATGTGTTGTCATTTGATTAACGGGATCACATTATTAGGAGAATGATGTGATTGACATGACCCATTCCATTAGCTTAGCACCCGATCATTTAGTATGTTGCTATTGCTTTCTTCATGACTTGTACATGTTCCTATGACTACGAGATTATGCAACTCCCGTTTGCCGGAGGAACACTTTGTGTGCTACCAAACGTCACAATGTAACTGGGTGATTATAAAGGAGCTCCACAGGTGTCTCCAAAGGTACATGTTGGGTTGGCGTATTTCGAGATTTGGATTTGTCACTCCGATTGTCAGAGAGGTATCTCTGGGCCCTCTCGGTAATGCACATCACATAAGCCTTGCAAGCATTGCAACTAATGAGTTAGTTGCGAGATGATGTATTATGGAACGAGTAAAGAGACTTGCCGGTAACGAGATTGAACTAGGTATTGAGATACCGACAATCGAATCTCGGGCAAGTAACATACCGGTGACAAAGGGAACAACGTATGTTGTTATGCGGTCTGACCGATAAAGATCTTCGTAGAATATGTGCGAGCCAATATGAGCATCTAGGTTCTGCTATTGGTTATTGACCAGAGACGTGTCTCGGTCATGTCTACATTATTCTAGAACCCGTAGGGTCCGCACGCTTAAGGTTTCAATGACAGTTTCATTATGAGTTTATATGTTTTGATGTACCAAAGGAGTTCGGAGTCCCGGATGAGATCGGGGACATGACGAGGAGTCTCGAAATTGTCGAGACATAAAGGTTGATATATTGGACGACTATATTCGGACACCGGAAGTGTTCCGGGGAAGTTTCGGATAAAACCGGAGTACCGGGGGGTTACCGGAACTCCCCGGGGGGTTAATGGGCCTCATGGGCCTAAAGTGGAGAAGAGGAGGGGTAGCCAGGGTAGGCCGCGCACCCCCTCTCCCCCTAGTCCGAATTGGACAAGGAGGGAGCGGCGGCGCCCCCCCTTTCCTTCCTCTCCTCCCTCCCTTCCTTCCCCCTCTCGTACTTGGACAAGGAAAAGGAGGGAGTCCTACTCCCGGTAGGAGTAGGACTCCTCCCTGGCGCGCCTCATCATGGCCGGCCGCCCCTCCCCCTTGCTCCTTTATATACGGGGGCAGGGGGCACCTCTAGACACAACAATTGATCCGTGAGATCTCTTAGCCGTGTGCGGTGCCCCCCTCCACCATAATCCTCGATATTATTGTAGCGGTGCTTAGGCGAAGCCCTGCGACAGTAGAACATCAAGATCGTCACCACGCCGTCGTGCTGACGGAACTCTTCCCCGACACTTTGCTGGATCGGAGTCCGGGGATCGTCATCGAGCTAAACGTGTGCTAAAACTCGGAGATGCTGTAGTTTCGGTGCTTGATCGGTCGGGCCGTGAAGACGTACGACTACATCAACCGCGTTGTTATAACGCTTCCGCTTTCGGTCTACGAGGGTACGTGGACAACACTCTCCCCTCTTGTTGCTATGCATCACCATGATCTTGCGTGTGCGTAGGATTTTTTTTGAAATTACTACGTTCCCCAGCACATTTTGGTTCATAGTGGTAGTAGAGTTGCTTATTAAGGTCAAGCATTAGTATATTTTGTTGTAGTACAATGGCATTGTAATGAGTACTCCATTGTAATGTTGGTTCATAGTGGTATTAGAGTAGTTTATTTAGGTCAAGCATGAGTATATTTTGTTTGCTGGAGTACAATGGCATAGTAATTTTTTGTTCATAGTGGTACTAGAGTAGCTTATTTAGGTCAAGCATGAGCATATTTTGCTTGCTGGAGTACAATGGCATAGTAATTTTGGTTCATAGTGGGACTAGAGTAGCTTATTTAGGTCAAGCATGAGCATATTTTGCTTGCTGGAGTACAATGGCATAGTAATTTTGGTTCATAGTGGTACTAGAGTAGCTTATTTAGGTCAAGCATGAGCATATTTTGCTTGCTGGAGTACTCTGCTTGCTGTGAACATTTTTTAACTGACCATATGTTTAAAAGTGGTTGATCACTCCTTCATATGAACAATATAGTAACTAACCTAGGCAGTCAGCTACTCAAGTGGCTGCTCCTCTTGTTAAATTTAGATATTTTTGTTGGCAATTGCAGTGATCTTGTGTAACTACTTGCTGTATGAACTCTGTTGGTGTTGTTGTTGTTATTGCAGGAAGGTAGCAATTGTGACTTTGTTGAATGGGTTGATCACCAGTGGCCCCCAACAATGCAGAATGCATTGTTGAAGCTATGGGCAATTGTTGAAGATGCCAAGAGTGCTAGGGTGAATGACAATCTTGAAAGTTCTTTCACTATCCACCATCTGACAGAAGAGAAGAACAAGTTGGAGGCCAACTATGACAAGCTAGTCCAAGATGTGCATTAGCTTATGAACTTCCAGGAGGATAGGGTGGTGGATTTCAGACATCTGCAGTCTGCCATTACATATTAGCAGGAAGTAAGAAAAGAACCGATTGATGATATGAAGGCACAAATGGCTACTGAGATGGCAAAGAAAGATGCAGAGACCCGAAAACTTAGTCAGAAGTATGAGCTGCTGGTCAACTTGACAAGAGCTCAAGCAACAGTGATTCAGAACTTGAAGTTGAACAAAATGAAAGAGAAGCAAGTGCTTACTGAAGCTAGGATTAATTTGGAGCTGAAGAATGCAGAGCTAACAAAGTGTCAGGAGAAGCTCACCCAAGAGAAGCTAGAGTTGAAGCTTCAGGTTGCTGATCTGCTTAAGGAAAATGAAAAGCATGCTCAAGAGAAGTGGCAGTTAGAGTTTCAGAATGAAAAGCTGAAGGAGAAGTTAAAGGGGATTCAGGCCATTTTGGAGAAGTGAAGAAGATGAAAATGAGATTAGTGGCATTGTGACCTTTTGGGAATGATGGTTGTGTAATGACCTAGCATCTAGGAACTAAGGTTGTGTACTGTATGCTTGTACTAATTGTGAACTATGGTTGTGTATGTATGTGAGTTAGTAGTTATGCTATTCATCCTTTTGTGAGAAAAGGCTGAACTATGCATTTGTAGTTGAACTCCCCTATGTATTGTGAACAATGGTTATGTATGGCTATAATGAGTTGAACTCCAGTAACTAATGTGTGCTATGATTGGTAGACATGTATCTCTGCATCAGTTTCTTTGATGTCAAGGTACAAGCATGGATCTCTGCATCAGTTTCTTTGACAATGTTGCATCAAACCACTCATGTCATACAAATAAAAGAGATCAAGATTGACTCAATCTCATTGCATCAAAACATAACTGCACTGATCCATTACATATTAAGCAAGAGCAACTAAACCAATAGTACATTGCCTTTAGAGCAACTAAATCAACAGTACAAAAGACAACTTGGCTTGAACTTAACCAACTAAACTAACTAACTAACTAAACAAAGAGCAACTTGGCTTCAACTTGAGGATAGTACATTGCATTTAGTTGCTCTAAACCAACTAAACCAACTAACTAACTAACTTAAGATCTTGCCTGCAACTAAGCCAAGCACAAATATAGTGAAAAGAAAGAGCACATTGTGAAATTTGGCCCTAATCCCAGCAATCTCTGCATTCTTCTCTCTAACTTGAGCTTGCAGAGACAGAACCATGGCCTCCCTTGTGCCATCATCTTCACTGGAAGATAGCATTGGAAAATGTTCTTCAGATCCAGCAACAGTTGCACCTTTAAGCCTCCAGACTTCATCACGCAGATCCCCAATGAGCTCACTCCAAAATTTGGGCAATGGATCATCATGCCATTGCACAAATCCACAGCCACCATGCTATAATGATGCACAGACAAATGAGGCAAATGAGGCAAATGAGGAGAAAAGGGAGGAAAATGAGGCAAAAAAGCACACTCACCAGAGCATCCACGCAGCTGTAGTACCTTCTACCAGGGTTCAGCCTGCTCCAGGAGATCCATCTTGGCGCCTTCCTCGGAGTTGAGCAGTGGCACATCACTGGTGGCGCGTACACCATTGGGTTCTTGCGGTAGTGCACCGGCGAGCGCAACTCCTCCCCCCTCCTTCCTGCAGCTCGACGGAATCCGGGAGCGGACCCGGCAGTGGACGACCATCACATCTCTCTCTCTCCGCCACAGGTGCCCCAGTCAGCGTCTCCACGCTGAGTTCTCTCTCTCTCTCTCTATCTCTGCGCTCCAAATGCTGACCGCATGGATGAACCCTAGTTTCGTTCCCCACTCGTGCTGTCACACATTAATACTAGGAGAGGCATCGGTCCCACGTGTCAGACTCCCCAATACTGGTACTGACATGCAACAACTTGCACCAGTATTGGTACTGACTGGCAACAAGTAGCCCAAAATGTGGTACTCCTTTGTAAATTTTGTTACTGGACAGTGTGTGTACATATTCAGAAAGAGCTCATTCAGGAACTGGCAACACTCCAATAGAAACATCAAGACTCCAATAACAACACCTCAAGTATAACATTACAATAACCAGTTCAACAAACATAACAGAGTACTCAACATAACACCAGCACATCAAGTGGCAACAGGACATCAGCATCAGAAGCATCAAGTTCAACCAACATAAAACCACATCATTTCAAATTACATGGCTCCTGTTCCTCTGCTAGCATTGAAGTAGGACATCCATCCAGTGTGTGTACCATTAGTTGGAATGTTAGCAAAAGTTGGGGCATATTGCCGGGGGGCAGTGAATGGCCTTGGAGCACCTCTTCCAGCTCTAGTGCCAACTCTTCCTCTGCCAGCTCCTCTTCCATATGGTGGTGGTGTGGTAATTGCAGCAGATCTTCCTCTGCCAGCTTGTCTTCTTCCAGATGATGGTGGTGTAGGAGCAGAAGCAGCAGCTCTTGCCTGTCTTGCTGTTGTTGGTGTAGTAGAAGGGCCAGCAGCTCTTGGCTGTGAGTTACTTGGAGTAGCCTTGCAAAGAAAAGGATAAACAGTTAATAATAGTAGAAAGAAGTGTACAATAAAGGAAACATTAGTATATTTGAAGGTAAAAAATTATTACCACATGTTTATTCTTCCTCAAAGCTAGCTCAGGCTTCAACTGTTTAAGAAAATTAGTGTACCTATGCCCTTGGAGACCACAATTGCCACATGTTATGGTCCACATTCTTGAAGTCTCTTTTGGCTTTGGTACTTCAAATTTTCCCTTGATCCTCTTTTCTTTCTTTCTTCCTCTCTTGATTTTTAATGCAGGTGGTTCTATGTCTGGACCAGGGGTCCTTACCCAATCATGCTCACCAGGCACAGGAAATATCATTGGTTTATAAGCTGCAACATAAAAATCTTTCTTGAAGAATTTACTGACATAATCCTCTGGTTGCCTTTTAGCCTTGTTTATTGCAGAGATGGCATGGTTGCAAGGTATGCAACTAAGGTCCCACTTCCTGCATCCACAAGTCTCAAGTTCCAGGTTGACAGCATGTGTCTGCTGCCCACTTGTAACTTGCCATAAGTTGACCCCTGCCTGTATTGGCTTGCAGTATCTTGCCCTCTCCTTCTCAACCTCTAGCTTCTCACTATAATGAGGTGTTATCTCCCATCTTGCTGCCTTTCCACTCTCTCTATTCCTGTGCCACCTCACCATCTGCTTATCTTTTATCCCATCACACATTGTCCTTATAGGTTTTCTCCTAATATCTAGAATGTACTTGTTGAACACCTCAGACAAGTTGTTCACTACCAAGTCAGTCTTGCAGTTTGTGTCAAATGCATGCCTTGCCCATGTTTTTTTGGTATTGCGGTAAGCCACTCCCAAGCTTCCTCACTTTCAGCTCTAAGATCATTCATTGCAATATTAAATTTGTGTTCATTGTAGGCATAGCTAGCATTATCCTTGCACTTCTTAAGATCTTCACCCCTAAACCCAGCATTTTGGAAATTTGCATATATATGTCTAAGGCAGAACCTTTGGTTGCAATTTGGAAACACAGCATTCACTGCATACAGTAACCCCTGACACAAACAATATAACAAGTCTAAGCTACATCCTAAAGAAATATGCACCAATGAATTAAATATGCATTCTAATCTACTATAAACACTTGTGCAAAACATAATGAAACTCTAAGCTAATGTAAACACTTCTGCAAAACACATACCTTTTGTCTATCTGACATTATAGTATAAGGTCCAAACTTGCCCACTTCTCCCCCTAGGCAAATTTTCAGTTGGTGTAGAAACCAACACCAACTAGCTTTGTCCTCTTGTCCAACTATGCCAAATGCCAGTGGATATATGTTGTTGTTGCCATCTATACCAGTGGCAGCAAGGAGTTGAGCACCTGTAGTGAGCTTAATGAAGTACCCATCAACACCTGCATAACAACATTTCCAAACATTAAATACATTCAAGTGAGAAACGAAATGTAGTACTCTACAATATGTAAATGGTGCACAAGGTTTAGGAACTAACCAATGAATGGCCTACACCCATTGAGAAACCCCTCCCTTGCTCCATTCATGCAAAAGAACATGGCATGGAATCTTGGGCCTGGGTGGGGTATTCTTGCAGTTGGTACCGGAGTAACAGTAGTGACTATTATTCTGCTTCCAGGGTTTGTGTCCATGACAGTCTGAGCATAGTCTTTAAGCCTAGGATATTGTTTCTTGTGATCTCCTAACACAGCATCAATAGCCATGTTCTTTGCCCTATATGCCATGAACTTGGGCAAATCTACACCATATTTTTCCATGCATGCATCAATTATAGTCTGAATACCTATAGTTATATCAGATCTAAAGAGATGCTCATATTTCTGTGCTAGCCACTTAACACTAACCCTTGTGGTCTCAGTAGTACTAGGCCAAGTGTGCTCTAGTCTCATCTTCTTAATTACAAAGGTATTCTCCCCTTTTATAACTGCTGCCACCATAAAGAACTGGCATTGTTTATCTCTACACTCAACAATTAACCTCTGATCTGAATTCCTGTGATACCTGAAATTCCTGGCCTGAGTGATGTGCAAATTCAACAAAGCATCTCTGAATTGATGATGATCCCTAAAACACAACTTTAGACATAGTTGTTCATGTGGTTGCTCCATTTTCTCATTGTACCACTTCCTAGCAGGCCTTTTCTTTGCCCTACTCTTCCTTTTCTTTATTAGGACAAATGATAGTGGCTCAAAACCATCATCATCACTCTCCCTCAACAACCCCTTCTCTTCTTCATCTGATGATGGTCTGAAATCAGGCTCAACCTTTGGTAGCTTACTGCAATGTGACCTAGTAGTTGGTCCTCTTCTAACTGGCAGCTTCTGCTTCTTTACAGGTACAACTATATTTGCTTCTTCTTCTTCTTCAAAAGTCCTATCTTCCTGTACCTCAAATGGGTCTTCAACTTCAGTGTCACCCTCATAAAGCAGCACTGGTTCCTCCTCTGATAGCTCATCATCTGATTCTTCCTCTTGTACTTCTAACTCTCTCTGTCTCTTCCCCTCTTCCACCTCTACATCTTCATCATCACACATATAATTAGGCTCACTTCCAATTTGACCATCCTCATCAGAGGCAGAAGCATCACTGTCCTCATATACCTCATATCCCTCTTCTTCTTCTTCCAAAACAGCATTCGACTTGGCATTTGCATTCTTGCTTTCTTGTGTGCAAACACCAAGAGGATGGGGTGTGCTAGAGCTGCCACATTGACTCTCAAAAACTACTCCTTGTTGATCAACAGCTAAGACAGGAGCCTCACTCAGATCCTAAACTACAGGCTCTTGGTACACAACAGTGGACAAATCCGGCTTTTCACATTGATGCAACTCAAAATCTCTATCAGGGGGTGCACAAGCCCTAACTAGAAAATTAATCTCCAATTTGTCCTGGAGCTTCCTCTTTATCATCTGTAATTCTGCATGACTGTCTACCAAATCCATCCCTTTCTCTCCTAAAGATGGATTTTCAATGTGAAACAAACAATCATATCCATTAAACCCTTGGGTTTCCATCACTGCAACCAAATTCAGATAAGTAATATCTGAACTACAAAGCTTCATCTCCAATGGTTCTCTTGCATCAAAATGGATCCTTACTTGCCAAATGTCTTCATCCAAACTACAGAACAAATTCATTTTCATGTATTCATTATCATAACTCTAAATTTGGAGAGCAACAGTACACTACAGGAAAATTTTGAATTAACTTTCCTATAAGTCTCAAATTTACTATTACTATTACAGGGGACAGAACATGAATCAATGTAGCTTCGACCATTTGAGCACAATAGCATATTCAAAGAAAAAGAATAGGACATAATACTTCTATTACTCAAACCCTACCCAAATTGATACTGTAAATTGAACTACTTTATACACTAGGTTAATAGGTTACTGTAATTGTCCTATAGTGCTCACAGAAGATGAACAAACCCTAATCCCCAACTGGAGATGAACTAACCCTAAAAATCCACAATTGGATAAATCACAGGAGAAGGGGGAGAAGGATACATACATCACGTCGCCGAGTCCATGCGTCAACTCATGGCTGCTACTAGGGTTCGCCACCCACAGCTGCGCCAACCGCAACCGCTGGTCCATGGAGAGTAACAGCGACTCCTCCTCGTCGTCGCTCGAGTACGCAGAGCTCGGGTCGTCGCCTCCGTCGCCGTCGATGCCAGTCGGGCCGTTACGCTGCCAAAACGGTAGGTCACCGCCGCCGATGACGCCATCGCCGCCGCCGCCTGCCGGAGTCGCCGACGCCATGGGCTAGGGTTCGAGTCGAGGAGGGGGAGGGGAGGGGAATGGTGTGGCAGGGGCGAACCGGTGCGACCGGACCGGGTTGGAGAGCGGCTCGCGGCTCGTCCTAGTCAGTGCGCGGGCATGCGTCGATTGGCCAGCGTGGCACCTGATGGGTGGGCCCGAGCTGTCGGATACAGCATCAATACGTATAAATCAGCGTTTTGGCCTTTTCTGCAAAAACTTGGACCAATGTTGGTACTAACACGCAAAAATTAGCAATCGTGGTACCAATCTGCTTGTGATGCCTGAATTGTGGTACTTTTGTGCAATTAACTCCCATCCTGTGTCCTCTATGGCACGATGATGGCTGCTGGTCATGTTCTCTTTCTGTGAAACAGCAGTAGGGGCCTTTGTGCAAAAAACCAGGAGCAAAGGGCACTTGAGAGGTCAATACAAAATTACCTACAAAACCAGGGGCTTTTCTGCAAAGATATGAGGCAGGCCAGGGACTCAGAGCGTCGTGGGACAATTTTCACGCCCGATCGACATCACGTGCGCCGTACGTGACCGCAAAAGAGAGAAAACCGGACGGCTAGCCGGTTTAGATGGCCCGTATGACCAAACTGCACTCGCAACACAAGTACTATGACGAGTTTTTTTGGTTTGCAAGTACCATGACTAAAGTGCACCCACAACGCAAGTTCTTAGACCGCCGGCGCCATTTACTCTGAAAGTAAATATGAGGAGTCAAAACGGACACGCCCGGACATGTCCGTGGACGTTTGAGGGGGCATATTAGCTATGTGTGGCTGTATATGCTCTAACCATGCAACCAAGGGACGGACTGCGTCGAGGAACGGGGGCTCGGTCGTGGACGCGTCGAAGGTCGGGAAGGGTTTGCCGGACACTTCGAAGTCGATGATGAGGAAGCGCTCGTGCAGCGTGCCGGTGAGCTCGTCCTTGGCACCTCCAGGCAAGCTACTGTGTCTGCCATGGCGCCCCCCGTGAGGCCCTGGCCGGCGGCGATGAGCATGACGATGTCTCACTGGCGATGAGCGGCGAGATGAAGTGGAACCTCGTGTCCTCCTTGACGACCACGCCAAGGTAGAAACCTGCTCTGGAGCTCGTCGGTCTCTACCTCCGCCAGTAGCTTCTCCTCCACGCGCGGGTGGCACCACACCGTGAAGCATGCACGCCCTCGTCTTAGTCCCGGCAATCAGGTGCACGTCCGAAACAATAAGTCAGTCGTGCGCATAGTTGTTGGACTGGGAAACGGCATATGATCGGGCTCTTCGGACGTGGCAACTTCATGCCCGTCTCGAGCTCTGGGTGGCACCAGAACGTCGGCCGCTGCAACGGATAGCGGGAATCGCATGAATGTGTAGCTCGGTCTCAATGCTCGGCTCTGGCACACTGGACGGCGTCACTTCACGCCCGGCTCGAGCTCAGGATATGCGGTGCTGCCGGGTCTGCGCCGCCTGGACGAGATCGCGTCCATCGGAGTTCTTAGCGTCGCTGGCCGTGGCGGCGCATGGCCCAGTCTCACCGGGCGAGGGGGCACCCCGCACCCGACTAGCACGACCCGGTCACGGAGGCGATGTAGTCGCTGTGGGAGTCGCTGCCCAAGCCGGTTGGCATTTTATTAAACACCTGATCTTCCATTGTTGCAGAGCTTCTGAGACGGACCTCACCGTGACGAGCTACTGGAACGGCACGCTTAAGAAGAGATTCCCTAGCGCGCATGCCAAGGAGCCACTGCCTTGGCACCACTCCGCCGGTAGCACAATGCCACACGCAGCGAGAGCAGGTCAGGCAGCGACTCTGTCCACCAGCATGTCGATGTAAGACAGGATGTTAGGGTAGGATCGCGTCCTAGTGCAGCGACATCGACCACGTCGACCAAATGCGGGCGGTGTAGGTAGTCCTCACCAGAGCTTGTCAAGCACTTATGTTGTTCAGAGAAATGCCTCAATAAAGGTAATCCCTGTTGGCCCATAGTCTCGCAAAAGACGCCTCCAAAACAAGCCAGGGCATTTTTTGCAAATAAAATGAATCCTAATGAGTAGGACACCTTAGCATCCGAACTCACTTCCAGAATCGCCCCCTATGCCGACGGCCCTGAGTCCCGTCGGGATAGACCTATGCCGACGGCCAGGGCCGTCGGCATAGCGCTGAGTCCCGTCGGGACAGACTTATGCCGACGGCCCCCATCGGCATAGGGCCGTCGGCAACATATACGTCGGCATAGCCAGGGAGGCCATCGGCATAGAAAAGCCGTCGGCATAGATGCTTTCCCGACGGGGGCCATACATCTATGCCGACGGCCCTTGCCGTCGGCAACAATCACGCCTAACGGCGGTCGCCGTCAAGTTTGCCCAACGACTGGTCGCCACGTGGCACCCCTATGCCGACGGCCTAGCCGTCGGCTTAGTCGAAAACTATGCCGACGACTAGACCGTCGGCATAGGTGTGCCACGTGGCGACTAGTCGCTGCTCGTGGACCAGGGATATGCCGACGGCTGGTCCGTCGGCATAGTTTGAAACTAAGCCGACGGCCAAGCCGTCGGCATATTCCTTCATACAGAGCTCCCAGTAGCTGACACGTGGGCGCCTATGCCGATGGCCTAGCCATCGGCATAGTTTTCAAACTAAGCCGACGGCTACGCCGTCGGCATAGGTGCCACGTGTCAGCTACTGGGAGCTCACGCCAACCCTATGCCGAGGGCCTAGCCGTCGGCATAGTTTGCTTTTGCTTTCTTTTTCTTTTTTTGTTTGCTTTCAAATCAATTCAATTCAAATAACAGCACATATCAGCAGATATATATGATAGAATAGACATATAAAACACAACGGGATATCGTCCGGCACCATCACAACAATATATGCATAAGCATCATCACACACAAGTCTCTAAATGATCATCATCACAACCAACATAAGCATAAGCATATAGAGAAGCACACAAGTCATCTAAATGATCATCACCACACACAAGGATCATCGAGCACCGCGGAGGTCGTCATCGCCAAGACCGCCGAAGCCCAGGTCTTCACTGCTAGCGGCAGCGCTACCGCCAAGACCGCCTCCGCCTCCACCTCCGCCTCCGCCTCCGTGGATCGGAGTGGTCGGGCTCCGTGTCTCCGGAGTGCTGCGAAGACCACCGCCAACGGTAGATCCACCTGTTCCCTGGATGTTGAAAAGACATATGCACGGGATATATGACTGTGTTGAAAGGCATGACATGCTTTGGGTGAATAGATTGGGGATGAACTAACCGGAGAGGGGCCAGCGTTCTGTGCCACAAACTCCTCAAAGCTCAGTAGCACTGGTTGTGCTAGAGGGCATTGTGCTGAAGGGAACTGAGGACACCTGCCGGCCGCCATTTCCTGAAAAGTCTGCTGCATCTGGCTATCCCTCTGCACTTGGTGTTCATAAAGCCTCTGATGCCACGCCATGGTCTCCTGGCGTGTGTACTCCAGGTAGGCCTACGGTATGACATGATGGGACTCATAAAACTACTAAATGCGGAAAATAAAGTGAGCAATGAAGATAAGAGGGAAAATACTTACAGATTGTTGCTCCTGAAAGAGGGACTGTGCACTGGTCACTGGCTGGCTCGTGCGCTGGCTCAGGCTCGGGTCGATCCGACGAAGCTGTGTGTAGGAGATACTAGGAGTGATCACAGCATCGAGAACCGCCTCCCGACCGTGCTCCTTGGGCCCCATCCTCACCACCGCCCTGTCGTCTAGAGGCGCGCAATGGGGTCAGGTGTGTCAGGATGTAACTTCAGATACGCTTCGAAGTAGGCCTTCTTCCTCCCCGCGGTCTTCTTGCCGTAGTACTTGGGCTCGCCAGGCTTGGGGTCCTTCCGCGTATGGGCGATCTCCGACGCCTGCATGTGTGAGAGCGGCCGCTTCAGTTTCTCCTCCTGCACCACCAAACAGAGGTTAGTCATACATAAGAAAGTGATGGTAAATAGAAGAAGAAGAATGTTTAATGGGGTTAGTCATACATTAACTGCCTTGTGGAGATAGTGGTTTCGGTTTCCCTGAGCATGTACTCCCTCCGTCCCTCGGTTAGCCTTATTTTTGGTTCTCATAGCCGCCCAGGCTCCATCCTCATCACACCAAAGATCCACCAATGCCGCCCAGGACTCGTCTTTTCCATAACACCAATTTGGACACACCTACATAATAAAAGCATAATGGCATGTATGTGTGTCCAAATTGGTGTTATGGAAGCATAAAGCATAAAGCATAATGTACCACAAGGTAATGAAAGCATAATGAAAGCATAATATATGAAAGCATAATGAAAAATCTTTAATACTTACCGCCAAGAACTCGGGCCTCTCCAAGGTAATGCCCATCCTCCACGCTTCTTCCTTGGTCATCTTCAAACCAAGAACGTCGTGGTAGTATGTGGAAATGGCCACATAGCGCACCTCATACTGCATCTGGCGGGCCTTCTTCTTGCATTGTCGCAGCACGATCTGGTCCGCTCTAGCCCTGTGCTCCGGAAGAACTCGACAGAATTTCTACAATCATGCATGAAACAAGAATGGAAGAAGTCATGAGTTAAATCATTCATGAAACTAGAATGGACTTGTGCTTCTGAAGAGAACTCACCCAGAAAGTAGTGATCACGGCCTTGGCATGGGTCTCATGGTCCGCGTGGCGGACTGCTTCCTAGTGGTCCCAGCTCGTGGCCAAAACCTGACGGTCCGGCTGCCTGACTGGATCCGGACAGTACAACCCCGGCCAATATAACTTCAGCAAGACGGTGATGAGGCCGTTGGGAATACGGACCCCTTCAGAATATATCCAATTGCTGCAAAAGAATGAACTATTAGCATGTGACAAGAAAAATAAATAACAACCGGAATAAGCATGTGACAAGCAAAATAATGAATCACTTACTCTTTTCCCATGGGCTCAATGAGCCACTTCTGCTCCTCAGTAGCAGGAACCTGCTTTGGTAGCTTTGCGTTGCCACGCAGCCACCCCTTGTTGTCAACCCCCTTTCCATCACCACCATCATCCCCGCCATCACCCTCCTCCTCGCCTACCTCCCCAACCTCCTCCTCCTCCTCCTCGCCTGCCTCCTCCTCCACCTCCTCCTCCTCCTACTCCCTAGAGTGTACCTCACTAGAGGAGGGTACCTCACTAGAGGAGGGCCTCGAAGACTGTAACGCCCTCGATGCGGCTATAGCTCCCACATGTCGAGGCACGACTTAGAGGCATAACCGCATTGAAAGAAATGTCGCAAGTTAGGCAATCTTCACAACATCCCATGTAATATAGATAATAAAAGGGGAGATACATAGTTGGCTTACACTCGCCACGTCAATCAAAGTACATAAATAGCATTACAACATTCAAACACTCATGGCCCGACTATGGCGCCAAAATGAAAGATAAACCCAACATGCGACACGGTCCCGATCACCCCAACTGGGCTCCAATACTGATCATCAAGGAAAGACACGTAGTATCGGTGTGAGTCCTCGTCGAACTCCCACTTGAGCTCAAGCGCTTCATCTGGAGCGGAATCATCAGGCCCTGCATCTGGTTTGGAAGTAATCCGTGAGCCACAGGGACTCAGCAATCTCGCACCCTCGCGATCAAGACTATTTAAGCTTAATAGGTAAGGCAAGGTAAAATATGTGGAGCTGCAGCAAGCGACTAGCATATATGGTGGCTATCCTGTTCGCAAAAGAGAGCGAGAAGAGGAGGCAAAGCGCGAACGAATAACTAGAGGGCAACCTGCGGCAAGCATTACTCCAACACCGTGTTCACTTCCCGGACTCCGCCGAGAAGAGACCATCACGGTAACTCACACTGTTGATTCATTTTGATTAAGTTAAGGTTCAAGTTATCTACAACCGGACATTAACAAATTCCCATCTGCCCATAACCACGGGCACGGCTTTCAAAAGTTCACAACCCTGCAGGGGAGTCCCAACTTAGCCCATGACAAGCTCTCACGATCAACGAAGGAATATACCTCCTCCCGAGACATTCCGATCAGACTCGGTATCCCGATTCTACAAGACATTTCGACAGGTTAAAACAAATCCAGCAACACCGCCCGAATGTGCCGACAAATCCCGATAGGAGCTGCACATATCTCGTTCTCAGGGCAAACTCAGATGAACACTACGTACAACTAAAACCAACCCTCGAGTTGCCCCGAGGTGGCGCTGCAAGTGGCTCTATTTGGACCAACACTTAGAGGAGCACTGGCCTGGGGAGGTTTAAAATAAGATGACCCTCGGGCTCCGGAAACCCAAGGGAAAAAGAGGCTAGGTGGCAAATGGTAAAACCAAGGTTGGGCATTGCTGGAAAAGCTTTAATCAAGGCGAACTATCAAGGGGTTCTCATTATCACCCAACCGCGTAAGGAATGCAAAATCCGGGAACATAACATCGATATGACGGAAACTAGGGCGGCAAGAGTGGAACAAAACACTAGGCGAGAGGCCGAGCCTTCCACCCTTTACCAAGTATATAGATGCATTAAGATAACAAGATAATATAATGATATCCCAACAAGTAAATAATGTTCCAACAAGGAACGGTCCCCAATCTTCACCTGCAACTAGCAACGCTATAAGAGGGGCTGAGCAAAGCGGTAACATAGTCAATCAACGGTTTGCTAGGACATGGTGGGTTAGAGGTTTGACATGGCAATTTGGGAGGCATGAAAAGCAAGTGGTAGGCATCATAGCATAGGCATAGCAAAAGAGCGAGTATCTAGCAAAGCAAAGATAGTAGTGATTTCGAGGGTATGATCATCTTGCCTGCAAAGTTGTCAGAGATGACTAGATCCTCGAAAGCAAACTCAACGGGCTCCTCGTTAGCGAACTCGTCTCCCGGCTCTACCCAAACAAGACAAACAAGCAACAAGGACACAATCAACCACGTGCAAACTCAAACAACATGATGCGAAGATGGTATGTTATGCGGGATGCAATATGTGATGCAGATGCAAGATTGGACAAGGAATGAATGAACCTGGCCTCAACTTGGAATCCAAGTGTGCCACTGGAAAGATGAGATGAAATCGCTTGAAAACGATATAAAGAACGCCGGAATCGGAGTTACGGTTTGGAAATGGCAAGCAATTCAAATATGACCACGTTCTACGATTTACAGCAAGTAGCCATCTAAATCTAACCAGATGAACATGCTACAGCACTCAAACATGGCAAAAAAATACATGGCAGGGATCCATTCATGATTCTTAACAAAAGACTAGCACTGAGCTACGGCCAATTCATCCAATAACAGGTTCAAACAAGCATGGCAAAAATGCATTTGGTAAATAGATTTCAGACTTAGTGAAATTAATACTTGTCTGGAATTTCAGATCAGGTAGCACACTTTGGAGCATGAAAACTATATGCTACAGGACCTAAACATGGCAAAGTAAAGCATGGCATGGAGCTACTCAAAGAGCTTAACAAAAGTCCCTTAGTGACCTTGAGCCAAAAGGGATCAGGAAATACATTTGCAAGCATGTGAACATGGCAAAAACATAATCAGTTCTCAGACTTTGTGAAAACTGGAGCATCCTGAAACAGATATCAAGTAGGCATGTTTACGAGCTCGATGCACTCACTAAAGAGCATGTCATGACAAACTAAGCATACACCCATCAATAATACACATTATGCAAGCTAGACATGGCAAGAACAAGAACATAGCATGCATGGATCAACTACAACATCCACGGCAAAATCGCTAACAAGTAGACAATCTGCCCAGATTCACGAAATAGCAAAAGTAGAGCTCGATTGACTCAAGCTAGGGTGCTCCATAATTGCAAACAAAGACATGGATGGATAGAGCACTACAAGATTAACAAAACATCCTTACTGATCATCCTCAAAAGAGGCACGGATCACTAGGAAACAACATGAACATATGGCATAATGAGATAAACAGATCAAGGACTTAGTGGAAATGCTAAGTCCTTGACATCAGCATTAACGAATGGTCCACTTTGCAAGCTTGTGCTAGTCACCACACACATCACAAAAATACATGGGTTGCACCTCTGGATAGATGGAAAACATATAACAAAACTCATGAAGAGCTCAGGGGCATATCATGCACACAATAATCATGGCAAAAATGACAAATATCTAATTGGAGCAGCAGATCTGACAATTATCTCAAATAGCACTCTTCCAACAGCATTTCGGGCATCAAGATAAACTCAAATGAAAATGATGCAATGAGATGAAATGATGTGCTCTCTGAGGCGAACATTTTGATATGCTATATGCCCAAAACGGAGCTATGGATGAGGAGTTACGATGCGATGAACATAGCCAAAATAATTAGGCTTTCGGACAAAAAGTCAACCCGAGACAAATCCCAGATCTAGATCCAGCCGGGCGCAGACTTCGAGGCTCGCCGGAACTGTTCACCGGGGAGGAGGACGACGCCGGAGGAGGTCGCCGGAGTGGCGCAGACGTCGAGGAGGTGACGCGGACGTCAAGGAGGTGGTCGACGGCGGGCGCGGCGACTCGGGCACGGCGAGGTGGCGGCTTGCGGCGCGGTTGGCGGCGAGGTCGCCGGACAACGGCCTCGGGCGTCGCGCGCTCCGGCGCGGCGGCGCAGCTCGAGAGAGGCGACGAATGGCGGCGGCGGGGCGAGCGGGTCTCGGGGGCCCTCCCCGGGCCGAGCGGGCCGGCGAAGTGGGGCGGCTCGGCGGGCGAGTGGCGGAGCGCCACGTGGCGGCGGCGGGCGGATCCGGACGTGTCCATCGGTGGCGGCTCTGTCCGGCGGCGCGCGATGATGATTTTTTTAGGGTTTGGAAGGGGAGATCCGGAATTTTGAGGAGTGGGTCTTTATATAGAGGTAGAGGGAGCTAGGAGTGTCCAAATGAGGTGCGGTTTTCGGCAACGCGATCGTGATCGAACGCTCTAGATGATGGAGAGGGTTTTGGTGGGTTTTGGGCCAAATTGGAGGGGTGTTGGGCTGCAACACACACGAGGCCTTTTCGGTCCCTCGGTTAACCGTTGGAGTATCAAACAATGTCCAAATGGTACGAAACTTGACAGGCGGTCTACCGGTAGTAAACCAAGGCCGCTTGGCAAGTCTCGGTCCACTCCGGAAATGTTTAGTCTCTACACACGAAAGAAAGGTAGAATTGACCACCGGAGGAGAACGAAGCACCGGAATGCAAAACGGACAACGGGGAAAATGCTCGAATGCATGAGATGAACACGTATGCAAATGCAATGCACATGATGATATGATATGAGATGCATGACAATGATAACAACACACGGAGACAAAAACCCAAACCCGAGAAAATAAAATAACTTAGCGCCAGAAACGGCAAGAGTTGGATTACATATTGGGTAAATCATATCCGGGGTGTTACAAAGACAACACCCTAAGTCGGTGAGCGTGCGCTCTTTCTGGCTGCGACCTCCTGTAGTGGCTCTCCCCCCAGCACCTCGTCCTCTAGAGGCTCTCCCCCCACCCCCTCCTCCTCTAGGGGCACCTCTCCCTCGACCTCCCTGTGAGGAGTCATCGTCAAGTAACCGAGGGGGAGGATTACGTGCTCGACCACTCCGACTAGGCAGGCCGACGACCTTGCTTAGGAAACCCACGCCGTCGGCCTTCCCCTTGCCCATGTTCCACGAACCTGCATTGAAAAGAGAAAAAGCAATTAGTAACTTAATGAAATGAAGGAAAAGGCATGATAATAAACACATTAATAAAAATGCATAAAAAGGCATATTCCTAAACTATAGAAAAAAATACTTGAAACATACATCTGCTAGAACCCATATGAATCATCACTGTTGTAACCTCTTTCTCGGTCCGTCTCATCATCACTATCAATCATATCATCTTCCCTGTCCGACGGAGGTGGAGGCTCTTCCTCGTGGTCAGCGTCTTCGTTTAACTTTTCTAGCATAAGTATGTCATTTTCATTGACAATGGTCTCACCATCATTCCGTGCATCGTCGACGTTTGGGTCCACATCATCATCACCCAATGGTCTAGCGTCATCGTTTCTAACCACATCATCATCATCATCAGGTTGCTCTTGATAGAACACTCCCTCGTATGTCATGGGGTTAATGTTGTAGTAATCGTCTTCATTCGGGTCTGGTAGCTTACCATGTGGCGACACATTGAACACAACTTCCCAACCTTTTAGATACACTGATTCCGACGGATAAAACCACTGTACATCCACTAACTATCTACCATACTCTGCTTTTTTGCAAGCCACACAACATAATTAAGGATTCACTTAAATTAATCACATCAAATTTTTAGTTTCTACCGTGTTTAATCCACCTACATCTCTAATAGGTAAAGATGGGTCCTAATCCCACCCGAGGATGTGTAGATTGAGTACGTACTCCATTCTACCCCGTTTCGAGACAAAATTTCGGCAGCACCTCCCTGCTGTTCTCCAGATACACGTCTCGGCAAATAGCCGAGAGAATGTGCTCCGGAGAACAATGGGGAGGCGCTGCCGAAATCCTGTCTCAGAACGGGGTAGAACATGGAGAACATACCCAATCTACACATCCTCGGGCTATCCATGGAAAACGCTGGACAATCCGAAAGAGCTGTGGTGATAAATATGCATTCAATGCATATTTATCGATGCAACCCTTTTGGACCGGAGATGCCTAGGTTACGCCACTTGACTTGAGAATGAAATCTAGTGACATTATTCGTAGCTCACCCTCGGCTGTAGAGGAAGTAGTTGAATAGTGGAGGGACAATCGGGGTCCAACAGCTCCTACGACGATCACTCCACCGAGATGGAACACCACAGAACCTGCACTGTGACAAAATTTAAGAACATCGTCGTCATCATCTATCATCATGTAACAATCATCGAAGCATAAAAAAAATAATCATCATCATTTATCATGATCCAACAATCATCATCATTTATCATCTCTTTCGCAAAAAATGGAAATCTGTCATCATCATCATCTAAAAATTATCAAGGCATAAAAAAGCATTATCATCTATCATCAACATCATCATCTATCATCATTAACATCATAATCTATCATCATCAACATCATCATCTATCATCTATTTTTTTTTGCATTTCTTGCATTTCTCACATTTCTAACTATCATCAAATCATCTATCATCTAACTATCATCATACATAATGCATGCATTCATCCATATAACCATCTATCATCATACATAATGCATCC
>NC_041380.1:569703370-569704961 GCF_002162155.2 Triticum dicoccoides
GGAGGGGGGCTCGGGCTCGGGCTAGGCCGGCCGGAGCAGTGGCAGAGGAGGGCCGGTGCAGCCTAGCCGCCGGCCGGAGCGACGATCGGGCGGCGTTGAGGGAGGAGTGTGCTTGGGGAGGTCCGGCAGAACCGAGCTCGACGAGGGCGCGGGCGAGGGGTGGCCGGGGAGGATTCCACGTGCCCCATCGCGGCAAGGGAAGGGCGGCGGTGGCGCGAGCCGAGACGACGAGGCCGGGGCGGAACACGGGTGGGGCGGCTGCGGCGAGTGGCGATGGAAGGGCGGCGGCGGCCTAGAGCGCGGGTGGGGCGGCGGCGGAGTGGGGCCAGGGAAGGGCGGCGGCAGCGACTGGAGAGGAAGGGCAGCGACGGGCGGAGCAGAGGATCCGGCGGCGGCGCGGGTGTGGGTCGGGAGGAAGGGGGAGATGGGGAATGGGTGGTCGGGGGCGAACCGCAGCGGATAAGGTCAACCTATGCCGACTGCCGTCGGCATAGGCCTGGCCCTTTGCCACGTCATCGATCCGTGGCCGTGAGCCATCGGCATAGATACTTTGCGTTTTTTTTATTTTTTTTTATTGCGACATATGTGTGACTCTCAGCACAATGTAAAAAATAGTCTCACCTCGCCCAAAAATATTCTGAAGTTTTCACCGTGATAGTCCACTTTCCATGATGGATGCCATTTTCCACCTCCGAGACAGGGCGGCAGCGAAGCCCGTGAGGGGGGCACACCCCGGAGTCGCGTGTCGGGTGCCTGAGCGTGCCATCATGCTTCCACAAGCATAGTAGGGCCCACCGCAACACCTAGCGGCATTGCTACCCCCTCCGGTACCCCGTCCCGTCTAACCCTGACATAGACGACCGCCGGATCTAGCTCTTTGACTTGCGCCGGACTGGGTCTGACCGGTGGACCTTTTCACCTGATTTTCATAGCCCAGCCCATAGCTACACCCCCCAACACCATCCTGGCCCAACCCACCCAAAGATACCCTCCATGTCGGCCCGACGTGGCCGTTTCCCCCCTTCGGGACACAGCGGCAGCCACGCCCGTGAGGTCTACACGGAGGGACGGGGGCCCTGGTGGGGGGTAGAATGCCACCAGAGCGTTGCACCGGGCCCTCATACATGAGGGGTGGTGTGGTGGCATGTCTGAAGAGGCGGCACGCGTCTCCGGGGTGAGCCCCCTCCCCCTCACGGACGGCGCCGCCGCCGGCACCTGGAGGGGGGAACAGACGCGTCGGGTCTACACGGAGGGGATCTTGCCGTGGGTCTGGCCCGGATGTTGCTCCAAAGTGTTCCTATGGGCTGACCTAACACAACCGAGTGAATACGTCCACTAGTCAAAGCCAGTCCGTGCAAAGTCAAAGGGGTAGATCCCGTGGTCAAACACTATAGGGTTAGGTGGGACGGGGGCCCTAGGGGGGTAGCAATGCCACCGGAGCGTCGCACCGGGACCTCATACAAGCCGCGTGCCGGGTGCCTACGCCTGCCACCATGCTTCTACAACCTTAGGAGGGCCACCGCAACCCCTGGCGGCATTGCTACCCCCCCCCCCCAGGTAACTCGTCCCGTCTAACCCTGACACAGACGAC
>NC_041380.1:569705712-569719480 GCF_002162155.2 Triticum dicoccoides
AGCGTCGCACCGGGACCTCATACATGCGGGGTCGCACCGGGACCTCATACACGTATCCACCCGGTTGTGTAAGGTCAGCCCATAGGAACACTTTGGAGCAACATCCGCCACAACACTTCCAGACTTATGAGAGGCTGCCTACGCAAGATTTGGCCCCGCTTATTCAACCCCGCATGTATGAGGGCCCGGTGCGACGCTTCGGTGGCATTGCTACCCCCAGTACCCCCGTCCCACCTAACCCTGTAGCGTTTGACCACGGGATCTAGCCCTTTGACTTTGCACGGATGGGCTTTGACCAGTGGACCTCCCCACCGGGTTGTGCTAGGTCAGCCCATAGGAACACTTTGGAGCAACATCTGGGCCAGACCCACAGCAAGATCCCCTCCGTGTAGACCCGACGCGTCCGTTTCCCCCCTCCAGGTGCCGGCGGCGGCGCCGTCCGTGAGGGGGGGCACACCCCGGACACGCGTGTCGGGCGTTTGCAACCGCCACAACACTTCCAGACTTGTGGGAGGCCGCCTACGCAAGATTTGGCGGCATGCTAGCCCCCGGAGGCCGCCGGCCACAGCCGCAGACGCGCGAAGGGCAATCCGCGTAGAGGGAATTTTTTGGATACTTCTCCATCACCAAAAATTATGAAAAAATACCATCGTTCCTATAGCACATGTGCCCACGTCGTGCAAAAAAAACTCATGGTTTTATCGCGCTCCGAGTATTTAGTAATATTGACGCCGCATCGTTACCGCAGAACGTCTACTACCGTGTCATCGCCGTCCGTGAGGGGGGGCCACGCCCCGGAGACGTGTCCCGCCTCTTCGGACATGCCACCACACCACCCCGCATGTATGAGGGCCCGGTGCGACGCTCCAGTGGCATTGCTACCCCCTAGTGCCCCCGTCCTGCCTAACCCTGTAGCGTTTGACCACGGGATCTAGCCCTTTGACTTTGCACGGACGGGCTTTGACCAGTGGACCTCCCCACCCGGTTGTGTTAGGTCAGCCCATAGGAACACTTTGGAGCAACATTCGGGCCAGACCCACAGCAAGATCCCCTCCGTGTAGACCCGACGCGTCCGTTTCCCCCCTCCAGGTGCCGGCGGTGGCGTCATCCGTGAGGGGGGGGCACACCTCAGACACGCGTGTCGGGCGTTTGCAACCGCCACAACACTTCCAGACTTGTGAGAGGCCGCCTACGCAAGATTTGGCGGCATGCTAGCCCCCGGAGGCCACCGGCCACAGCCATAGACGCGCGAAGGGCAATCCGCGTAGAGGGAATTTTTCGGATACTTCTCCATCACCAAAAATTATGAAAAAATATCATCGTTCCTATAGCACATATGCCCACGTCATGCAAAAAAAACTCATGATTTTATCGTGCTCCGAGTATTTAGTAATATTGACGCTGCATCGTTACCGCAGAACGTCTACTACCGTGTCATCGCCGTCCGTGAGGGGGGGCCACGCCCCGGAGACGCGTCCCGCCTCTTTGGACATGCCACCACACCACCCCGCATGTATGAGGGCCCGGTGCGACACTCCGGTGGCATTGCTACCCCCAGTGCCCCCGTCCCGCCTAACCCTATAGCGTTTGACCACGGGATCTAGCCCTTTGACTTTGCACGAACGGGCTTTGACCAGTGGACCTCCCCACCCGGTTGTGTTAGGTCAGCCCATAGGAACACTTTGGAGCAACATCCGGGCCAGACCCACAGCAAGATCCCCTCCGTGTAGACCCAACGCGTCCGTTTCCCCCCTCCAGGTGCCAGCGGCAGCGCCGTCCATGAGGGGGGGCACACCCCGGAGCCCCAAGACGGGTGTCTACGCATACATGAACACTTTCACATATGCATCGGGACCCGTGCGATGTTTCGGTGACATAGCTACACCCCAAATCCCCCCACCAACCAGAATTCCTTTCGTGTCGACCGTTTCCCCCCTCCGTGACACGGCGATAGCGACGTTCGTAACGGGGGGCAATCGTTATACCACCGGGTATGTTTTTTTAGATAAGGCATAATTATCTTATGCAAAAACAAAAACTAAAATAAAGTAAAAATAACAAAACAGAGTAAAAATAAAAAAAATAAAGTAAAATACAAGTATGCCGACGGCAAGGCCGTCGGCATATCTGTGCACACACGCAGGTTGTCCCACGGATCGATGACGTGGCGTGGCACACAGATCGATGACGTGGCGAAGGGGCCTATGCCTATGGCTGTGCCGTAGGCATATCTCTGCCACAGATAACCAAAGTAAAATAAACGTATGCCGGCGGCAAGGCCGTCGGCATATCTGTGCACACACGGAGGTTGTCCCACGGATCGATGACGTGGCGTGGCACACGGATCGATGACGTGGCAGAGGGGCCTATGCTGACGGCTATGCCGTAGGCATACCTCTGCCACAGATATGCCGACGGCCGCCGTTACCGCCCGTCGGCGTAGGTTCAACGCCGTCAAATGGTCAGCGCTGACCGGGCAGGGGGGCCCGGGCTATGCCGACGGCCTGTCCTATGCCGACGGGCCCCGTAGGCCTATCTCGGGCGGTCCCGATGGCCTCGTCTATGCCAACGGCAGATGGATGTATGCCGACGGCTATTCTACGCCTACAACCTATCCTTGGCCGTCGGCATAGGTCCATAGATGCCGACGGGGGTCGTCGGCATAGATTTGGCCGTCGGCAACCCCTGTTTTTCTGGTAGTGACTGGTGTGACATGTGTTTTCTCATAAAATGGAGTGTCGTGACTAGAAGAAGAATGACCATTCCCGCAAAAAATAAGAAGCACGACCAAATTGCGCATCTCCTGAAAATTCTGTGACTTCCAATGCGTTCATCTCAAATAAATAATTAAAATTGAATAGACCTTAAGGTCCTAGAACTGGCACTAGTATAGCAAAATTAAGTTACAAGCATGTTTTTCCCATCAAGATAGGAAAATGCAATCAAGTCGTAAAGTAGTCGGCAACCTTGTCGGGAGATGCAATGGCCACCGCGTGTCATTGCCGACAACAGGCAAGGAGAAAGGAGCCTCGTCGTGGTGGTTGAAGTTGGCCAAGGGTAGGCAGATTCATGGCTAAAGATCTAACCTACCGAGCCAACCATCTAATGTACAACTCCGATCGCTGAGGACAGTGCAACGGTAGAAGTTGAACAGGGAACTTACATGCCATCATAATGCTCCCCTTGCCCTCCTAATTTGCGGAGCCAGATCTCATATCCACTCCCCTTCCTTCCTCCATCTCCTTCACAGTGAAGAAAAAGGGGGGAGAGAATCACCAGTCTGATTGGATCTGTTGGGAAAACAAGCTTATTGGTGGAGCTTATTGAGCCATACATGTCTCGATTGGCTCATGTCCACCATCGAGAGCCATCAAAAGATGAAGTTGGATTTCGAGTATTGCTGCTCACCAATGTCGAGACATCATTACAACTTGGCATGACGCGAGACGCCCTTAAGGCAACCATAAACATAGCCCTAGACCTAAACCTACCCCTAGTATATACATCTACGTTCGGCCACCTCTCCCATCTGACCATCCCTGCTTTGACTTGCGACGCCGTCGGAGGTGTAGGAGAGAGCGTTCGAGAGCTTGGGGCAACTCTCAAAGGAGAATACATCATCCCATGTATGGCATAATAATATTTCACATATACTAATTAAGAAGGTATCCTCGAGGCAAGTAAGATTATGATAGATTTATCGGCTAAGACAATGAATAGTCTAATTAACACATTGAAAGCATAATCGATTCAAGTCGGAAGATACTAACGACCGGACGAATTTAGTTCTACTTACTCACCTTGTTTTTTAGTTGTTAACGGGATGTTAGCCATTTTGTATTGGCTAGCTACATATTGTTGGTGCGGTGACCAAAGATCAATACTCTAATGGACTGACCTAGCCAAGGGCAAATAAGCTATTGAAATTCAGCATGGTTCTCATTTGTCTCTAACCTACCCGAGGAAATGCAAGCACAATAAATTCATCATTTGTTTTAATATCTCATAGGCTCTGACCTACCAGAGGACAAGCAAGCTCAGTAAATTCATAATATTTTTTAGAGTCAGCACTGCCTCTAACCTAGTCGAGGAGAAACAAACACAATAAATCCATCATTTTTTTTCTATAAATCTCATAACCAAAGAACTTTTAGCTATTAACCTAACGGAGGACATATGACTTTATCTCCCTACTATCATTCACCAAGTCTTCTATAAGGAGCGAGTCTTTCCTGAGACAAACATGAATGTCTTATTCCTCATCATATTTCTGTGTAGCTGAAATGTTCATCCTACTTCGTTCATCATTTATCTCGAGAAACCGTACGATAAGGTCAAATGGCCATTCCTCCAACAGTCATTGCGTATGAAAGGATTTGATGAAGCCTGGCGCCGGCAGGTTGAATCATTTACGCAAAAAGATAGTGTGGGAATTAAAGTAAATGATGATATAGGTCATTACTTCCAGACACATAAAGGCCTAAGACAAGGAGATCCAATGTCCCCTATCCTGTTTAACATTGTGGTGGATATGTTAGCAATTTTGATAGGAAGGGTTAAGGAAAATGGTCAAGTAGGTGGATTGGTATCTCATCTTGTTGATGGAGGTGTATCCGATGATACAATTATCTTTATGGAGCATGACTTGGCCAAGGCGAGAAATATGAAGCTTGTGTTATGCCTATTTGAACAATTGATCGGGTTAAAGATTAACTTTCATAAGAGCGAGTTGTTCTGTTTTGATAGAGCCAAAGAAGAACAGGAGGCCTATAGGCAATTGTTTGGGTGCCAGTTGGGAGAGTTACCCTTCTCTTACCTAGGTATTCCAATACACCATTGTAGGCTGACAAACAGAGAATGGAAGTGCATAGAGGACCGATTTGAGAAGAAACTGAGTTGCTGGAAGGGTAAGCTCATGTCATACGGAGGCCGATTAATCCTGATAAATTCGGTTCTCACGAGTATGCCTATGTTTCTCCTATCGTTCTTTGAGGTCCTGGTTGGTGTTAGGAAAAAACTGGACTTTTATAGATCGTGTTTCTTTTGGCAGGGTGATGAGCTTAAAAGAAAATATCGGCTTGCTAAATGGGATATTATCTGTAGACCGAAAGACCAAGGGGGTCTTGGTATTGAGAATCTAGAAGTCAAGAGAAGATGCCTTCTAAGCAAGTGGCTATGGAAGCTCTCATCGGAGAATGATGCTATGCATGTGGGCTCAAATCCTTCGCAGCAAGTACCTCCAGACAAAAACTTTATCCCAGGTTACAGTCAGGCCGGCTGATTCACCTTTCTGGAAAGGACTGATGAAAGTCAAACAAGCTTTGTTTAATAGGATGAAGTTTGTTGTTGGAAACGACGCTAGTACACGTTTCTGGGAGGATACTTGGCTCGACAATACACCCTTGGCCATCCAATATCCATTTTTGTACCGTATTGTCTGACGACGTGAGGTGTTCGTCGCCTCGGTATTTCAATCTATCCCCCTTCATATTCAGTTTCGACAGTCGCTAGCGGGCAATCGTTGGGAAGAATGGCTCTGTCTAGTTAGGATACTGATGGAGGTTCAGCTTTCTCAACAACCCGATGAATTACGCTGGAAACTGACTAAGTCTGGAGTATTCACAGTTAAATCAATGTATATTGATGTTATTAATTCGTACTCTATTCCTACATCCAAGCATGTTTGGGCTGTCAAAGTTCCTTTGAAAATAAAAGTGTTTATGTGGTTTGTTCATAAACAAGTTATTTTAACCAAGGACAACTTGATAAAGCGTAATTGGACAGGACCTACTAGGTGTATTTTCTGTGATCGGGATGAGACAATCAGACACCTCTTTTTTGATTGCCCGTTGGCCAAAGTCCTTTAGCGGATGGTCCATATTGCTTTTAATATCAATCCACCGAATTCTGTCAATGCATTATTTGGGACATGCCTTATGTTAGAATAAATCCGAGGCATACCGTCGATCATCCGAGGACCAAGCAATCACACGAGCACGACACCGAGATTTGTTAACGAGGTTCACCGATATGGCTACATCCTCGGGGCCTGACTACGGGCGCTCCTCCCCGTGACACCGTCACAATACCGCACACCGGCCACCCGGGCGCCGGCACACGCCGCCGGCTCCCCCTTGCGCGCCTGTGCTATTATGTTGGCATAGGTTACATCGTGTATCTAGCCCCGCTATATATGAGAGGCCTAGGATACAAGTGTCCTACTAGGACACGACTCCATATCCTATCTAAACACAATACAACTACAAGTCCAACTGTAACCTACCTTGTACACTATATTCGACACAACTCCAACAAACTCCACCTTGGCGAATATACTCCACCATCCTGGATTTGTCCATGCGTCAAACTTCCATGTACATTGGACTTGAGCTTATCCCATGAGTGCATCCGCTACTCCAAAGACTCCATGTGACTCCACCTGCAACTTGCAGTCCCTTCTTTTCTAGACCACAGTCAACACTCGAGCAAAATTAAGTTCCTTGTTACTCTAGTTTGTGCTCCCAACTTCCAGAGAATCCGTCCAACGCCATCACACACTGATCACTGACCTGCGTGAAAGTGAACAACTCACACATTGGGTGCCACACATAAGAGTTACCTGAACTCAACATCACCGCTCCTTTCTTGACTGCCTGTCTGAAACTTGAAAGAATTTCACCGTTGCTTGTAGTCGTTCCGAGTCAAATTCGCAGTTGTCTCACCACATGTATGACTACCAGAGCCTTGGCCCGTCTCCATGCCCCGTGCGTACCGCACGCCTCGCCGCTATTACTGCGTCGAGCCTCCGCTGTCCTGGTCGAGCCTCAAGGGTCGTGAACCCACACCACTCAACCCCCACTGCAGAGTACCACCGATTATCACCGACCGATGACGAGTTTCACGCTTCCGTCAGACCATTGGGCTCCAGTCCGAACTGCATGTCACTCTCTTTTCCCTCTTGCTGAATAGGCTTTGATTCCCTGGATCCTTACACCGTAGCCCCTCAATTCAGCTCCACCTTCAACATGACTCCATGGTAGATGATCAGTCCACCCTTGCGCCTCATCGACTTCAAGCTCCGTGTATACACCACCTTGAATCAATCCCGCGTCATAGTCTTGTCGAAACCGCACAAGCCCTCGGGGCCTGCGCCACGTGTTTCCACGCCCAGAAGTCAGTCACCATCGGCATCACACTTCTATGTCGTCGTCGCCGATCCCACCACCGTCTTCTGTACTAACCGACCCGCGTCGATCCGTCAGACTATCCAGTCCGACCCAGCCGAACTTATCCGACTACATGACATGCTCGAGGCTCCCAGATCATGTTCCACGAATTTCCATCCATCACACATAATTCCATCTTACCTGGCATGACTTCCTGCAACGCCCTCAAGCATCCCTGGTGTGCCAAGAAATCTTTCATCTTGTCTGCCATAACCCAAGGTTTTCAGTTCCGATAAACTTCTCCACCTCAAACATGGTACCCGTTGACGCCATAGTTCTTTGTACGGCTGACCTGCGAAAAATTAACCAAGCTGCTACCAGATGCGATGTTCTGCAGTCCATGTACGTTAACAAAGCCCAAGGTCTCCATACCCTTCTCGTGTGCAAGTAGCAAAATACTATATTGATTGAACTACTCACGGGAGGTTCTGTACACCTTGATGCTTAGCCTGATCCTCTGAACTGCTGCGTCGTTGATTTGCCTGGAGCTACACGCACGACTTGATGCAAACTGTTGCTTTTCCATAGCCCCTGCTCTCCGATGGATGCATATATCAGTGGATATTTCCTTCGTTCGACTAGATCTGCCTCTCGCCGTGTCAACACAAGGACTCGGTCCTCTTTTGGTCCAAAACAGATCCCGTAGATGCCCTTGTACACGGCCCTGGTCTGATCGCCTTGCATACGGACACGTACACCTGAGCTCACCAGCTGCCGTTCGGCCCGTGAGTTGCCCGCCTGCTGCAGCCATGCGGCTTCCTCCACCTGGGCCGTAGCCCAGGTACGCGCCTTGCGCCTACGCAGCCAGCATCCCCGATCGACCAGCCAGCCTTGCGCCTACGCAGCCAGCCATGCTGTCTGCCAGTCCGCGCGCGTGACACGCCGCCGCCGTCGATTGCATCGCTCCGAGTCCACGCCTGAATCGATTAAACCGATCTCACCAAGAACTCATCTGATCCACCGAATCGACAAAACAACCTGCTGTTGGCAGCCTGCAGCTCGCCGCCGTCAAGACATCCAACCACGCGATTGCTTTTTCATCCTCTAGATAAAACTCAACCGCCTCCCAGACCTTCTCAGCCTTGCTCTGATACCACTTGTTAGAATAAATCCGAGGCATACCGTCGATCATCCGAGGATCAAGCAATCACACGAGCACGACATCGAGATTTGTTAACGAGGTTCACCGATATGGCTATATCCTCGGGGCCTGACTACGGGCGCTCCTCCCCGTGACACCGTCACAATACCGCACACCGGCCACCCGGGCGCCGGCACACGCCGCCGGCTCCCCTTGCGCGCCTGTGCTATTATGTTGGCATAGGTTACATCGTGTATCTAGCCCCGCTATATATGAGAGGCCTAGGATACAGGTGTCCTACTAGGACACGACTCCATATCCTATCTAAACACAATACAACTACAAGTCCAACTGTAACCTACCTTGTACACTATATTCAACAGAACTCCAACAGCTTAATGTGATTGAGCCTAACTTAGCGAGACACATTCGGGTTGGAGTTTGCGTGTTGCTGTGGACTATCTGGACTTGCGGAAATGATTTGGTTTTTAACAGAATATCACGTATCCATTTTTTGCAGGTTATATTCCGAACTACGGCACTGATCCGTTCGTGGTCGCTATTCACTCCGATGAGGCCAGGGAGCATTTGGTTACTGGATCTTTCCGCTGGGAGATGATAGCTCGGGATATCTTCGACCGGTTTGGATGACGGTCATGTAATAGGATAGGCAATTAGTTTACCTATCTATCTATTTTTAGCCAGCCGGTTGTGGCGTCTTTTCGTGGCTAGGTTGTGTTTCTAGCCTTATATGGCTCTGTGTGAGCCTTCTCTGCTTTATTTTTGCTTTTCGAGACCTTGGGACCATGTTGGCATTGCTTTATTTGGTTAATAAGAAGGCTGTATGCATCACTCTGATGCAGAGGCTGGGGAGCCCCCCCTTTTCGAAAAAAAAGAAAAAAAAATCTGGTATCTACACACTTGGGATCTGAATATCATAGTCATAGGCATAGGAAACATCAGGAACTACAGATGATGAATGGATAACCTGAATTGTTACAGGACATTATCCTGCCGCTTAGAAAGGACTAGATGCTTTATACCGAAAACACAAGGAGTACATGCTGCTCAAACAAACGCACTTGACTTTTTGTATATAGGTAGATAGTAGGCGCATTGATGAGCTGCCCAGCCAGGTCTGTCTTTGATAGCAAGAATGCTAGTTTCTCAAATTGAGCCATTGAGGAACCCGATGGCATCGATCGTTTATCAAAAGCTGATATGGTTGAGATTTGTGGTTGCTGCCGGTGCCTTCTTCATTTGCAAGGTCGCTATTTTTTCTATCTTGAAGGGATTTAAGAAATTTGATTTGGTTTATTGGCTCGCAACACTACGTCATCACAGTTAGCATGGGTTGCACTAGCAACATATATTTCTTCTTTGAGATACTTAGAGTGTTCAATTAAATCTTGTCTATGTCGTAAAAATTGTTACGAAATCACAATAAGAAGATAATACAGTTGCATCTAAACTTATGGTTTACTGCGAAAAATCTTCAGAGGCAAGTAGTTGTAATAATCAAGAAGACATCTTCAAGGCAAGTAAACTTATGGCCAATTTATCGAGATGAGACGATGAACCATATAATTAACATACTGGAAGCATTCCCAATTCGAGTCAGTTCTACTTATTTAGATCGTTTATCCTCATCGGGGACAGAATGTATAGCTCACCTTGCTAGTTGCATCATCTTGGTGTAGAGACCGAAGATCAATACTTTACAAGACAAACTCATGAAATTTATTGTTTGCTTAAAGCCCTTGTAGCCTAATAGACTGGCCTAGCCGAGGACAGGACAATTTAAAGTTCGCACTGTATCTGACCTACCCGGGAAGAAATCGTACAACAAATTCATCGTCTGTTTAATGATTTTAGGGGCTAGTACCTACCTAAGGACCGAGCACATGAACAAGGAATCCTTAGCTATTGACCTGACGGAAAACCAACGACTTTGTGTCACTACCTTCATGAAAACAAATGACTTCATGTCACTAAGTCCTTTATATCAAGTGAGCCTTCCAAAAGCAAAAGATGAATAGCTTATCCCTCATCTTATTTCTCTGTAGTGGAATTATTCATTCCTACTCCATGCATTGTTTGTTTCATATATGTTGTCTGCATGATATGGACTGCAATATTGTAGGTGTAGGCATAGGAGGCACTAGGAACTATCGATGAACAACGGATAATCCAAACAGATGTGGGAGAGAGAAACACCGCATCTTCCTCCTACCCTACCACGTCAGCTATTTCCAAGTCGGTCACTGAGTGGTAATAAGTGTACTGGTTAGATCCACCAGCCTTTTGATGATTTCCAGTCTAACCAAGGATCTAAGCAAGTTTCGGTCAAGAGATTTCCATACTTCTGTGATTCATCGTACTAATGAAATTAGAGATATGCCGACTTGGTGAATGTTAAATATATCTTTGCCGTGCAATTACTTTGAAGGCTCAAGTCTCCCTTTAAAATCAATATATTTATTTGGTATCTGCGTCGATGGGCGGCTTCAACAAAAGAGAATTTGGACAAGCGAATGCTGGGATGGTTGTAAGAAAATGCAGGTTTCACGAGCAAGATAGAACTATTATGCATTTATTTTTATCTTTCCCATTTGCACGCTTTTTATTGAGGTATCTCGAATATGTGTGAACTGACATTATCCACATCTACCAATACTTATGTAGAGTTTATTATATGTTGAACTATCTAAAACAGTCGCAATGACATTATCCACGAATGCATATGTAGAGCTGAACCAATAGGAATCTCACATGAACCAACAAGTTGAGAAACCATGGGTGAGTAGGAAAGCAGTAGACATACAGATAGGTTTCAGATGCGTACACTACACAGCAAACACACCAAAACGCAGAGCTCACAGATAGAGGAGATTCACTTGGTTAGCTAGCCTCACTGAATACTAGAATAACAGGGAGAGTAAACCATAAACCGAACGATAGAGGGTGCTGGCCTTGCTGCTAGACCACGGGAGCCTGACTAGGAGCCTTGTGTACTGTAGTCGCGGTGCTAGGCCGTGTTCGGTTCTCTACTGCTGTTTTTCTTTTTCTACTTTCACCTTGCAGTTTGTTCCAGCCAAGTGCTAGGACTGTCTGTACTCCTTCCTTCACCCAATGAAAGCAGTGCTTAACTGCATTTCTTCAAAATAAACCGAACGATGGCATAGGAAAATCACTGCGAATCAAGAACCCGATCTTGCCTGATCTTGTTTTCTTCTTTCGTATACTATATACACGCATGTATAACTTTTCAGCACAAACAAGCGCAAATGTAGGGTATATATTCATCCATCGGGAAACAGAAAAAACTATCTCTCAGTCTACATGTAAAACCCTCCTCTACATTCACTTATCTCACGACGAAGCTGTAGAAATTGCTAAGAGCTGACTGTGGAAACCATTTCGTATTCGCTCGATGGCTTCCTGCCCATGAAGAAGAGGAAGAAGGCGCCTCCAAGCCACTGCCGACAGAACACGAGCGTTGCTACCAACCAAATACACCTATCTGATCCCCATTTTTTGTCTAGGAGTTTTGAATTATTATTCTGTAGCTTTCAGATCAAATAAGTGGAGGGCAGAAATGTATATTTCTGAACGCTGAACAGGAAAGTTCCTCGTTCCTGATATGACCTTGGTTATTCATGGGCTGATGTTCCTTGATCTGTTTTCTCTCATTCATATGTATCATGCCTATTAATTTCAGAGCATAGTATGCACAGCTCCATTTTTTAACTCAACATTGCGCAACAATTCGGACTGGTGCGTTACAGGGTCACCTGGAATTTTCATGCTAACACTGGTAGTAGCAAATGTTCCTGATAAAACTGAAGCTCAAGCAAGGTTCTTCAAAGTCAAAATCTCTACATACGCCCTACGCATATGTAACGCATGTCTCTTGTGAGAAGTTTGAACGACCAAATGGTGCACAGGCTATGGTGGCACAACGGACTGGCCTGCTCGCATCTCTAGTAAAGTAGTAAGCAGAGTACACATGGGCTGCTACACTTGTTTAACAAGATACTAAATTATGCCAGACTTAACAGGTTACGAACCCATCCTAGCATTGTAATAGCAGCATTAATCTGAGAAAGAAATGCATAAATGCAAAGTCTTACAGAATCTGGTTACTCAATAGTGTTGCTTTTCTGATCTGTGGGATTTCTTTGCTCGTCCCTCCACTGCCTAGCACCACGTGTGATAGCTCTTGTCATGCCAAAGGCAGGGCTGTGGCACGTACAGCGTACCCGGATCCTGATTGATCAAGCCACTTCTGGTAGATTGTTCCATCGACAACATGAGCATAATACATTCTTTGTGGTGCGAACTAAGACATGTGAATAGAGTTCCTGCCGTGGCAGGGCATGCAGATGATTCACTATGTAGGGACGCTCTTCGCAGAAAGGGAGTGTTTTGCTTTGTGTACTATGAAAGGTGGTCATGGAATGGCCATTTGAACACTGTTTCAAGTTTGAACAATGAAGAAATCTTCTGAGATTCTCACTAAAGTTGAACAGCGATCACTGAAAGTATATAGTAGTACATTAATGATGTTCAACATAATACATATTTTTTGCATATAATAATTAAGAAGACATCCTCGAGGAAGTTATTTACCCAAAACCACCACATTATGGGCTAGGGTAACAGATCGGTACCACGTTTGAGGCAGGGCATAAAAAACCACCAAAATTGTGCCTAATCTGTAACGCGGACCACTGATGCTCAGATTTGGTCGAGAAAACAGCAAAACTGACAAGTTAGGCCCACCTGTCGTGCTGATGTGGCGTGCTTGCGTGGACAATATGCTGAGTTGGAGGGGTGCCCCACATGTCAGCCTCATATATTTTTTTCCCTTATTTTCTTTTTCTTCCTCCTCATCTTTATCTCTCTCTCCCCATCCTATCCCACCAGGGTCGCCATCACCGACGACCCAAGGCCTTCGACGCACCGGCTCGTCGAGGAGCTCCGCCTGGGCCACCGTAGGCCAAGGCAGCCCGCCGGCCACCTTATCCTCCCGAAGCTCTGCAGACGACGTCGCCCCGAGATGCTCCGCCAGTCACCGCACGAGCCCACGGCCGCCGCACAGACCACCCCTCGTCTCGCCGTTGCTCCGATCGTGCACCGCCAACGCATTTGCCGCACGCCTCCACAACCGCAGAAGAACACCATGGCTCCGCTCGAGCTATTCCCTGCTGTGATTGCATCTGCGCGTGCGTGCCATGGCCGACGACCTCGGACGTGAACGGGGCGAGCGGCTGCCGAATCTCGCCGGCGCGTCTGGATGCGTGTGTGACTCGCGGCGGCTAGGCGTACGGGCTACAGGGCGAGGCGGTCAGGGGCTAGCTCGAGCAGGGGCTCGGCTGCCATGGCCACGGTGGCCATGGAGCTCTCGGCTCGCAAAGACGCAGATGACTCGGGCATCCATGCCGACGGGAGCAGCATC
>NC_041380.1:569719974-569724136 GCF_002162155.2 Triticum dicoccoides
CTGAATCGCCGGTGCCTCTGGTCGCTGGAGTCCGGCTGCCCACAAGCTGCTCGATGTAATGTCCCATAGAAAGGCAGATAGGAAGAAGATGATCATGTAGTCACTGACATGCGGGGTCCGCATATCATTTGCCAACTCAGTTGTTTACTATTTTTTTTGTGCTTGGTATTTGCCACGTCAGCCTGACCGATGGGTCTGACCTGTCGGTTTCGCTGTTTTCGTGAGTAAATGAGACAATCAGTGCTCCGCGTTATAGATTAGCCCCATTGTTGGTGGTTTTTTGTGCCCTGCCTCAAATATGGTACCGATCTGTTACCCTAGCCCATAATGTGGTGGTTTTGGGTAACTCTGCTCGAGGCAAGTAAACTTGCGAGTTGCGACTGGTTTATCCGGCCGAGACAATGAACTGCCTAGTTAACACGTCAAAACACTGTCAATTCGAGCTGGAAGATGCTGACAATCGAGCAAATTTGCTTCTACATACTTACCTCGTTAGCCCTTCTTGGTTTGGAAACTTTAGAACAAAACTTACAATATATATTGCTTAATTAAAGCTCTCATAGCCTAATATGCTGACCTAGCAGAGGACAAACAAGCTCAGACAATTCATCCTTTGTTTAAAGTTTTCGGTGTCTCTTACCTACCTGAGAACAAACAGGCACAAAAATTCATCACCCGTTTTAAGATCTGATATGCTCTTACCTACCCTAGGAAAAATGAGCTCGGCAAATTCATTGTTTAATTTGAAGTTTGTTTTTGCAAGGGAAACTAAAGTTCTTATTGCCTCTAACTTACCTGAGGAGGAATCATCACAACAAGTTCATTGATTGTTTATGATCTCATAGGCTCTTACCTACCCAAGGAGCAAGTTCATAACAAAGGAAAAACCTAACGGAGAACCAATGACTTCATGTCACTACCTCTATCATGTACAAGTCTTTTATAAGGTTCAAGCCTTCCCTAAGCGAAACATGAATAGCTTATTCATTTGATCTCTCTATAGTGAAATTACACATTCCTATTTCATGCATTATTTGTTTGGTATTTGCACACCATGGGGTTGAATTGGATAGGTATAGGCATAGGAAGCAACAGGAACTACAGATGATCGATCGGTAATAAGAGTAGCTCGACGGCACGCTGCACATGTGTTTCACCCCTACTTCACCACACTGTTCCCTTGCATCACACTTGTACTCCAGCACATCTCAGCTGTTTTTCACGTGGTTATTGAGCAGTCATAAGCAGTGGCGAATCTAGAAAAAAATGAAGGGCGGGCTGGGCTGCCTGGGTCATGCAAATATGTGTTGAATTGGGTCTGCAAATAGTTGGGCTGGGCCTTAAAACTAGTAGTAAAACAAATTTTACAGTGCTGGAGGGGGGGCTTGAGCCTGTTAAAGCCCCCCAGTAGAACCGCCCCTGGTCATAAGTGCTCTGGCTAGATCCAACTGGTGCAGTATGTTTAGTGACCGTTAACCTAACCCTCGATCCTGGCCTAGTCTCCATACTAGAGTACTAGGTTGTTTTTGGTGAAATATGTGTATGCCGACATGGTGGATGTCAACTATAGCTTACAGATCCACAATGAATTCATTTGGAAGCTCCAGCTGCCCTTTCAAATGAAGATCTTTATTTGGCATCTGTGTTGAGGGGTAGTTCCGACAAAAAACAATTTGGTCACGAAAAATTGGAATAACTGTAAGAAAAATTGGAACAACAACTTGGCGCCGCGGGTGGCGGGAATGTGCAGCTCGGCCTCACCAGTCGCGGCAATGCTCGGCTAATGCACACTGGACGGCACCACTTCACGCCCGGCTCGAGCTCAGGCTGTGCCGTGCTCCCAGGTCTCCGCAGCCTGGACGAGATCGCGTCCATCGGAGTTCACGGCATCACTGCCACGGCGACGCATGGCCCAGTCTCATCGGGCGAGGGGGGCACGAGCCGGTGACGGACGTCGCCACTTCAAACCTCGCTCGGTACGCTCAAGAAGAGGTTCCGTAGCGCGCATGCCAAGGATCCACTGCCTTGGCACCACTCTGTCGGTTGCACATAGCCCGACGGCGTGAGCCAGACCTCAAACAGATCGAATGACACGTGTAGCGAGAGCTGACAGGAGGGGGTGCAATCTTGGCCACGTGAATGTCACACGGCGACTCTATCCACCAGCAGCATGCATGTCGATGTAGGGCTGCATCATCGGGACGAGCTCGGCGAGTCACATCGGAATCGTAGAGCAGGATCACTTATCACTGCGTTCCTCGTCGTCGACCACGTGAAGCACCCGGGGAGGAAGATCGCGGCCTAGTGCAGAGACTTTGACCTTGCCAAGTTCGCGCAGCGTGGTGCTCACCGGAGCTTGTCAAGCGCAGCCTGGTCATGCGCTTAAGCTATTCGAGGAAATGCCTCAATAAAGGTAATCCCTGCTGGCCCATAGTCTCGCAAAGACACGGACCTCCAAAACAAGCCAGGGCATTTTTTTTGCAAAACAAATAAAATATAACAGCCTAATCAGCATCTTGAACTGGTGTGTGACATGTTCTCTCATCAAATGGAGTGTTATGACCGGTTCCTCGCGTCTTAGAAGAAGAATTGAATGACCATTCCCGCAAAAAATAAGAATGTCAAATTGCTCATCTCGTGAAAATTTTGTGACTTCCGGTGCATTTGTCTCAAAAAAATAATTAAATTGAATAGACCATAAGGTCCTAGAGTTGACACTATTATAGCAAAATTAAGTTACAAGCACGTTCTTCCCATCAAGATAGGAAAATGCAATCTAGTCCTGGAGTCGTCGGCGACCTCGTCGGGAGATGCAATGGCCACTGCCTCCAACCGCGTCATTGCCGACAACAGGCAAGGAGAAAGAAGCCTTGTGGTGGTGGTTGAAGTTGGCCAAGGGTAGGCTGATTCATATCTAAAGATCTAATTAACCTGCTGAGCCTACCATCTAATGTACAACTCCGGCCGCTGAGGTCGGTGCAACGGTAGAAGTTGAATGAGGAACTTACATGCCATCATAATTCTTCCCTCGCCCTCCGAAATTGAGGAGCCAGATCTCGGATCCACTCCCCTTCCTCCATTTCCTTCACAGTGAAGTGGGGAAGGGGGGAGTCCGACTGGATCCGTTGGAAAACGAGCTTATTGGTGGAGCTTGAGCCAGACACATCTCGATTGGCTCCTGTCCACCATGGAGAGCCATCAGAAGATGAAGTTGGACATCGACTATTGCCGCTCACCAACGTCGAGACACATTTCCAACTCAGCATGACGCGAGACGCCCTTAAGGCAACCATTAACATAGCCCTAGATCTAAACCTACCCCTAGTATATACATCTATGGTCCGGCCACCTCTCCCATCCGACCACCGCTGCTCAGACTTGTGACGCCGTTGGAGGTGTATGAGAGATGGTTCGAGGGCTTGGGGCAACTCTCAAAGGAGAACGCATCATCCCATGTATGGTATAATAATATTTCACATATACTAATTAAAAAGGCATCCACGAGGCAAGTAAGCTTATGATAGATTTATCGGCTAAGACAGTGAATAGTATAATTAACACATTGAAAGCATCGTCTATTCCAGTCGGAAGATACTAACGACTGGACGAATTTGGTTCTACTTGCTCACCTTGTTTTTCTAGCTGTTAATGGAATGTTAGCCTTTTTGTGTTGGCTAGCTACATATTATTGGTGCCGTGACCAAAGATCAATGCCTAAGCAGGATTAGCCAATTTATCTTTCTTTTAGAGCTCTCAATGCCTAATAGACTGACCTAGCCAAGGGCAAATAAGCTCTCGAAATTCAGCACGGTTCTCATTGTCTTTAACCAACCCGAGGAAATGCAAGTCAAATAAATTAATCATTTGTTTTAATATCTCATAGGCTCTGACCTACCGGGGGACAAAAAAGCTCGGTAAATTCACCATTTGTTTAGAGTCTGCACTGCCTCTGACCTAGTCGAGGAGAAACAGACACAAGAAATCCATCATTTTTCTATAGATCTCATAACCAAACAACTTTTAGCTATTAAACAAATGGAGGACATATGACTTTATCTCACTACTACCATTCACCAATCTAGACGAGATAGTTTGCAATACAATGATGATGTATTGATGGGGTGCTGGTGCACGTATATATAATACAGGAAAGACCTCTACC
>NC_041380.1:569724441-569757882 GCF_002162155.2 Triticum dicoccoides
AGACTGGACCGAAACTCCTCGAAGACGGGAGAAGGCAATCCCTTAGTCATCACATCAGCAAACTGTTGCGTCGTCGGCACGTGAAGGACCCGAACACGGCCAAGTGCAACTTGCTCGCGCACGAAGTGAATATCAAGCTCAATATGCTTCGTCCGTCGATGGTGCACCGGGTTGGCGGAGAGGTAGACCGCGCTGACGTTATCGCAGTAGACAAGAGTGGCCTTGTTAACATCACAAAGCAACTCCTGAAGCAGCTGACATATCCAAGAGCATTCGGCCACGGCGCGATACTCTGCCTCAACGCTGGAGCGGGAGACCTTGGGCTGCCGCTTCGATGACCAAGAGATCAATGAGGGCCCAAGGTAGACGCAGTAGCCGGACGTAGAGCGTCAAGTGTCGGGGCAGCCAGCCCAGTCGGCATCCGAGTAGGCGACAAGGTCGGTTGAGGCGGAGGCCATCAGGGTGAGTCCCAAAGACATGGCGCCGTGTATATAACGGAGAATACGCTTCACCAAGGTCCAGTGAGAGTCACGGGGAGCGTGCATATGGAGGCACACCTGCTGGACAGCATACTGCAGGTCGGGTCGGGTCAGCGTCAAGTACAGTAAAGCACCAACAATGGAGTGATAGAACGCTGCATCGGACACAAGAGACCCCTCCAGAGCAGAGGCCTTCGCCTACGTGTCGACGGGGGTGGGCGCCGGCTTGCAATTAAGCATACCGGCACGCTCCAGGAGCTCGTGGGCGTACTTCTGCTGATGCAGAAAGAAGCCGTCAGGTCGTCGGACCACCTCGATGCCGAGGAAGTAGTGCAGGGGCCCCAAGTCCTTAAGGGCGAACTCATCACGAAAACGAGCAGTCGGCCGCTGAAGGAGGTCGGCGGCGGATGCCGTGAGGATGATGTCGTCGACGTAGAGCAGCAGATATGCAGTGTCAGCTCCCTGATGAAACACGAAGAGTGAGGCATCGGAGCGAGTGGACCGAAATCCCAGAGACTGCAGAAAGGCTGCGATACGCTGGTACTAAGCTCGAGGCGCCTGCTTTAACCCGTAAAGAGAACGAAAGAGTAAGCACACAAAGTCAGGGTGCTCGGCGTCGATGAAACCAGTGGGCTGCTCACAGAACACCTGCTCGGCGACATGGCCGTGCAAGAAGGCGTTGGAGACATCCAACTGGTGCATAGGCCAGGCACGCTAGACCGCCAGCTGAAGCAGGATGCGGATCGTGCCTGGTTTCACAACCGGGGCGAAGGTGTCGGTGAAGTCCACGCCCGCGCGCTGCCGAAAACCACGAACCACCCACCGAGCCTTGTAGCGCTCGAGAGAACCGTCCGGGCGAGTCTTGTGGCGAAACACCCACTTGCCAGATATGATGTTGGCACGAGGGGGTCGCAGAACAAGCTGCCACGTGCGGTTGCGCCGTAGGGCATTGAACTCCTCCTACATCGCAGCTAGCCAATGGGGATCCCGAAGGGCAGCGCGAGCGGAGGTGGGAACGGGTGATGGCGTCGATGTCGAGGCGGCGCACACATACTCGTCGGCGGAGTAGCGGGTGCTCGGCCGAAGCATGACTGCTCGGGCACGGGTAGTCACGCCAAGCGGCGGGGCAGCAGGGCCGGCGACGGGGGTCGTGGCGGCGGCAGGGGCCGCGGCCACGACAGGAGCGCCGGTAGCAACAGGTGCGCCCGGGGCGGCAGGAGTCGCGGCGGCGGGGGCGGAGCCCATGGCGGAGGGAGCCCCGGCGACGGCGGCAGGGGCAGCCGCGGCTGTCACAACGTGGGCCGCACCGGCGGTGGAAGAGGCGACGGGCGAGGTGGACGTCGAGCCCGTCGCAGGGGTGGCACCGCCAGCCGGGGTGGCGGGCGGGGTACCCACCGGCTCAACCTCGTATGAGGGTATGAGGGATACGGGGGCCCGGGGGCCAGGTCAGACTCGACCTCGGGGGAGGGAGTCGAGAAACCGGGTGGTGGCGGCGGAAGGCGCCGTGCCGGGGGGGCCGCTAGGGTTGGCCGCCGCGCATCGCTCCAGGAAGGGGACGCGGGGGCCGGCGCCGAAGGAGTCAAAGCCGGAGGAACCTGAAAAAAAGGAAACACCGTCTCGACAAAGTACACGTGTCTCGAGGTGTACACACGATGAGTGACAGGATCATAGCACCGGTAACCTTTGGTGTTAGGAGGGTAGCCAAGGAAGATGCACGGGACGGAACGTGGTGTGAGTTTGTGTGGCATGGTGGACGCGGTGATAGGATAACAGAGACACCCAAAGATGCGGAGACCGTCACAGGATGGTGGTGTACCAAAGAGAAGGTGGTGAGGAGCGTAGTTTCACCGAGGACGACACAGACGAATGTTAACTAAAAGGATGGCGGTGGCGAGAGCGTCGGGCCAAAACCGAGCGGGCACGTTGGAGTGAAAGAGTAACGTGCGAACGCGGTCATTAAGAGTGCGGAGAATGCGCTCGGCACGACCGTTCTGCTGTGAAGTGTAAGGGCAAGTTGGACGAAAGATGGTGCCGTGAGAGGCGAGAAGTGTGCGAAGAGCGACGTTGTCAAACTCTTTTCCATTATTAGTTTGGAGTGTAAGTATGGGGCGACTGAATTGGGTGGTGACATAGGATAAAAGGTGGTGAGTGTGGCTAAAGCGTCGGATTTACAACGAAGAGGAAAAGTCCACACATAGTGAGAATAATCGTCTAAAATCACCAAGTAGTATAGATAGCCCGTGTTACTCGCAATGGGAGACGTCCAAACATCACTATGAAGCAACTGAAACGGAAAAGTGAAAACTGAAGTAGACGCACTAAAGGGAAGACACACGTGCTTGCCCAAATGACATGCCTCACAAGTGTGCTCGTCGAGCTTATTACATGAGAAAGAAAAACTCCTAAGAATCTGACACAAAGTGGCGGGGTTGGGGTGGCCCAAGAGAGCAAGCCAGAGGTCAACACCGGCGTCGAGAGCGACGGGTGTGGAAGTGGAGGCGCTGGCGTGGATGGGATAAAACTCATCAGGGCTATCACAACGGTGAAGCACCATCCGGGTATGGGAGTCCTTCACAGAAAACCCAACACTGTCGAATTAAACAGTAAGAGGATTCTCACGAGTAAGACGACGAACGGAGACTAAGCTAGTGACTAAGTCAGGTGAAACAAGGACATTAGACATACTGATACGTGTGGAATTAGAAGGAAAACTAGTGCTGTCAACATGTGTGATAGGTAAAGAAGAATCGTTGCCAACCGTGATACGAGTGGGAGTGTTAACTGGAGTGGAAGAGGATAGGTTACCGGGATGAGCTGTCATGTACGCAGTAGCACCTGAGTCCATGTACCAGTCGCCTCCACCTCCGTAGTGACTCGACGGCGGCGCCGAGTGTAGGGCGGCCGAGAGGACGGGGACCCGCTGTGCAGGAACCGGCGGCGACGACTGGCCTCTATAGGGTGGCGCCTGAGCGGGCGCACCGTAGCCACCGAGAGGTGGCGGAGCGAGCGAAGCACCGTAGGGCTGGCAGGGGGTGCCGAGGAACGCCTGATGGCCCGCGAGACGAGGACCAAGGAGACCCGGTACGGGGGCGCGGGGAAGTAGACGGCGGGGGGCGCGTGGGGCCGCACCGGAGGGCGACAACGAACTGGTCGCGCCATGGGGAGGACGCCGACTACTGCTGCTGATAGCCGGCACCACCGGCAGGCGGAGGAGGCAGCGCGGGGTACCCGTCAATCGGAGGAGGCAACGCCGCGTGCACGTTGTAGTCCAAGGAGCTAGCATCCATGTCCGTATACATGATGCAGTCCGGGGAGCCATCCATGCCCGTATACATGCTGGATGCATGGGCACGTGCATGCATGGCCGTATGCATGTTGTATGTGGCGCCAGCCTCCATACCCGCGTCTGGAGCGAAATGCAGTGAAACGCAGCGAAGCGAGCGGCTGAAGCGAAGCGGGCGGCTGGCAGGCGATGGAGCGATGCGGGCGGGCGGCAGCGAAGCGGGCGGGTAGCAGCGAAGCGAGGGAAGGAGAGAGAGTAGCAGCGGCCCGCGCGGTTGACGAGCGGGCGGCGGCGGCGGATGGGAGGCGGCGGCGGCAGCACGGAGGAGGCGCGGCGGCGGCGACGGCGGCGGCGCGAGGAGAGGCACGGCGGCGGCGGCCGGAGATGAGGAGCGGCGGCGGCGCGCCCGACGGGAGGCGGCGGCGCGAGGAGAGGCGCGACGGCGGCGGAACAGAAGCAAGGAAAGTAACCTAAAAAACGGATACCATGTAGACGAGATAATTTGCAATGCAATGATGATGTATTGATGGGTGTTGGTGCACGTATATATAATACAGGGAATGCCTCTACCTTAATTATACAAGACTAGAAGGTGGGCCACAACTCCAATACACGTGCAATACAAAATACATACTCAACAACCAAGTCTTCTATAAGGAGCAATTCTTTCATGAGACAAACATGAATGTCTTATTCCTCGTCATATTTCTGTGTAGCTGAAATGTTCATCCTATTTCTTTCATTATTTGTCTGGTATCTACACACTTGGGATTTGAACATCATAGTCATGGGCATAGGAAAGATCAGGAACTACAGACGATGGATAGATAACCTGAATTGTTACAGGACATCATTCTGCTGCTTAGAAAGGACTAGATGCTTTATACGGAAAAAACAAGGAGTACATGCTGCTCAAACAAACGCGCTTAACTTTTTGTATATTGGTTGATAGTAGGCGCGTTGATGAGCTGCGCTGCCAGGTTTTACTTTGATAGCAAGAATGCTAGTTTCTCGGATTGAGGAACCCGATGGTATCGATCATTTATCAAAGCTGATATGGTTGAGATTTGTGGTTGTTGTCGGTGCCTTCTTTGTTTGCAAGGTCGCCATGTTTTCTATCTTGAAGGTACTTAAGAAATTTGATTTGGTTTATTGGGTGGCAACACTACACCATCACAGTTAACACAGGTTGCACTAACAACATATATTTCTTCTTGGAGATACTTAGAATGTTCAATTAAATCTTGCGTATGTTTTAAAAATTGTTACGAAATCACAATAAGAAGATAGTGCAGTTGAAACTTTGAATAGTGTCAGTTTTGTGCCAAAAATGTTGTGTTTTATCATCACAACTTGAATCTGGATAGTCAAAAATATGTACATTTGGTAACTGTGGTAATATCACAGAACACAATGTTATATAAAAACTAGTTTAGAGGCAAGTGGGTCAGGTTTGGCAGATCGACCCCTTTACAGTGTTATGGGTGTATTAATTGATTCATTTGTGAAAGTAAAGCATGTTAACATCTAAGAAATGAGAGCTTGGCAGCTCCTGGAACAGCAGAAGGAAGGATTAAATGAAGCAGAAGTGACCTAGTCGAACTAACAATAGTGACAACAAACAAATGGTTTCACTATCACAAATAAAGCCAAATTGCTAATAGTCAAGTTATAGTCAAAGACGTTTAAAAGACCAGCTCATAATACATCGATCTATCTACTTGATCCAGATTTAATAAACATGCATGTTTCTATGTATCTCTGGAAGAACTTTTAATTAGCTGTTGCACATCAGACAAGGCAGGAGCAACACACGGTGCATGACCCGACCAAACCGGGATAGGTGTATTGTCAAAGGTGGTCATGGCAGTGGCTGTTAGAATAGTCACATATAAGTTTGAACAGTGGTGACAAGGCGTGATAGGTCTGAGATTCTTCCTAAAGTTGAACCTACGAAATATTAATCAAGAAGACATCTTCAAGGCAAGTAAACTTATAATCGATTTATCCAGATGAGATAATGAACGGTCTAATTAACACGCTGGAAGCATTCCCAATGCGTATCAGTTCTACTTAGGTCGCCTATCCTAACCGAGGACAGAATGTATAGCTCCTTTTCCTTGCTAGTTGCACCATCTTGGTGTAGAGACCGAGGATCAATACTCTACAAGAAAAACTCAAGAAATTTATTGTTTGCTTAAAGCTCTTGTCGCCTAATAGACTGGCCTACGAGGACAAGACGAACAAGCAAAAGAGATTCATCTTTTGTCTCATTGTATCTGACCCACCCAGGGAGAAACCGTACAACAAATTCATAGTTTGTTTAATGATTTCACGGGCTATTACCTACCCGGGGACGAGCACATGACCAAGCAATTCTTAGCTATTGACCCTACGACTTTGTGTCACCGCCTTCATGAAAATAAATGACTTCATGTCACTTCATCTACAGCTCACTAAGTCCTTTATATCGAGTGAGCCTTCCCACAGGGAAAGATGAATAGCTTATCCCTCATCTTATTTCCCTGTAGTGAAATTATTCATTCCTACTCCATGCAATACAGGTTGTTCCATTATGCATTTTTATGAGCATGAGATACTTAGTAATGCAACCAACTTAGGAGTTTCACATGGGTCAAATGGGAAAGCAATTGTGAAATCTATTAATGATCTATTAGACTTGGAGGCTGAGCGAGCCTGACATTATCCACAGTATTGCGGCCGTCAAACCTATGAATGAGAGTGAGATTGATAGTTTGGGCCTTTCATGCCTAGAGAGTTTGTGTGCGGACCTAGATCCTTCTTCCGAGTTAGAAGGACTAGAGCCCGAGGGAGCTACAGTACAGGTCCCACTAGAGAGTATGCCACAAGTTGAAACCAATGTCGTAGACGCGAACGGGATGGTAGATAAACCAAAACGGTCCTGGAAGAGGAAAGTTTATCCGACATCAGCAGTACGGAGAAGTGCAAGGGTTAATTAGACATACAAAAAATTCATGGTGACCTATGAAAGGAATTTTTTGGAATAGCAGAGGTCTTGCTGACTTGGCTAAAAAAGGTTCCTTGCAGATGCATCGATTGAGCACAAATTAGATTTTATTTCTCTCACCGAAACTGGTAGAGATAACTTCACCTCCCAATTCCTAGGAACCTTATTGGGTGGAGTTGATTTTGACTGGCACTGTTTGCCTTCTAGAGGACGATCCGGTGGGATCTTATTGGGGGTCAAGTGTGAAATTCTAGAGGTAATTAATGTGGTGCGAGGAGATTACACTGTTAAGTTTCGGGTCAGATCCAAATTGGATGGTTTTTGGTGGGCTTTAGTGGCCATGTATGGTGCAGCCCAAGCTGAATTTAAACCTGACTTCTTGGCTGATCTAGTTTGGATCTGTGGGGGGGAGGTTGCCAATTTTGGTTGGAGGAGATTTTAACATCATTATAAGGAGAGAAGAAAGGAACAATGATATTTACGATGGACGGTGGTCATTCATGTTCAATGCGATTATTGAGAGTCTCAATCTGCGAGAGATTGAGCTTACATGTAAACAATTCACGTGGGCAAATTCCTTACCTATTCCGACTTATGAGAAGTTGGACAGAGTGCTGACTAGTGTGGAATGGGAACAAAAATTCCCTCTGGTGTCAGTGTATGCCATGCAGCATGGAATCTCTGACCACACTCCTTGTTACTAGACTCGGGTGAAGCGACTCATATAGGTAACAAGAATCACTTCTCCTTTGAACTAAGTTGGTTCGAAAAGGAGGGGTTCTTGGATATCATTGCAAGGGAATGGGCAAGCCCTATGCTACCTCTTGAATACTGCGTTGGTTTTCCCTTGAAGAGGAAAGGGTGATGCAGCAAAGTAGCGTAAGTATTTCCCTCAGTTTTTGAGAACCAAGGTATCAATCTAGTAGGAGGCTACGCGCGAGTCCCTCGTACCTACACAAAACAAATAACTCCTTGCAACCAACACGATAAGGGGTTGTCAATCCCTTCACGGTCACTTACGAGAGTGAGATCTGATAGATATGATAAGATAATATTTTTGGTATTTTTATGATAAAGATGCAAAGTAAAATAAAAGCAAAGGAAATAAGTAAGTATTGGAATATTAATATGATGAAGATAGACCCGGGGGCCATAGGTTTCACTAGTGGCTTCTCTCAAGAGCATAAGTATTTTACGGTGGGTGAACGATTAACTGTTGAGCAATTGACAGAATTGAGCATAGTTACGAGAATATCTAGGTATGATCATGTATATAGGCATCACGTCAGAGACAAGTAGACCGACTCCTGCCTGCATCTACTACTATTACTCCACTCATCGACCGCTATCCAGCATGCATCTAGAGTATTAAGTTCATGAAAACAGAGTAACGCCTTAAGCAAGATGACATGATGTAAAGGGATAAATTCATGCAATATGATAAAAAAAACATCTTGTTGTCCTCGATGGCAACAATACAATACATGCCTTACTGCCCCTACTGTCACTGGGAAAGGACACAGCAAGATTGAACCCAAAGCTAAGCACTTCTCCCATTGCAAGAAAGATCAATCTAATAGGCCAAACCAAACTGATAATTCAAAGAGACTTGCAAAGATAACCAATCATACATAAAAGAATTCAGAGAAGATTCAAATATTGTTCATAGATAATCATGATCATAAACCCACAATTCATCGGTCTCAACAAACACATCGCAAAAAGAAGATTACATCGAATAGATCTCCACAAGAGAGGGGGAGAACATTGTATTGAGATCCAAAAAGAGAGAAGAATCCATCTAGCTAATAACTATGGACCCGAAGGTCTGAGGTAAACTACTCACACTTCATTGGAGAGGCTATGGTGTTGATGTAGAAGCCCTCCGTGATGGATGCCCCCTCCGGCGGAGCTCTAGAACAGGCCCCAAGATGGGATCTCGTGGATACAGAAAGTTACGGCGGTGGAATTAAGGTTTTGGCTCCGTATCTGATCGTTTGGGGGTACGTAGGTATATATAGGAGGAAGGAGTACGTCGGTGGAGCAACAAGGGGCCCACAAGGGTGGAGGGCGCGCCTGGGGGGGGGGGGGTAGGCGCGCCCCCTACCTCGTGGCCTCCTCCTTTATTTCTTGACGTAGGGTCCAAGTCTCCTGGATCATGTTCGTTCCGAAAATCATGTTCCCGAAGGTTTCATTCCGCTTGGACTCCGTTTGATATTCCTTTTCTTTGAAACCCTAAAATAGGCAAAAAAAACAGCAATTCTGGGCTGGGCCTCCGATTAATAGGTTAGTCCCAAAAATAATATAAAGTGGATAATAAAGCCCAATAATGTCCAAAACAGTAGATAATATAGCATGGAGCAATCAAAAAATATAGATACGTTGGAGACGTATCAAGCATCCCCAAGTTAAATCCTGCTCGTCCTCGAGTAGGTAATGATAAAAAAAGATAATTTTTGATGCGAAGTGCTACTTGGCATAATTTTAATGTAATTCTTCTTAATTGTGGTACGAATATTCAGATCCGAAAGATTCAAGACAAAAGTTCATATTGACATAAAAATAATAATACTTCAAGCATACTAACTAAGCAATTATGTCTTCTCAAAATAACATGGCCAAAGAAAGTTTATCCCTACAAAATCATATAGTTTAGTCATGCTCCATTTTCGTCACACAAGAATGCTCTCATCATGCACAACCCCGATGACAAGCCAAGCAATTGTTTCATACTTTAGTAATCTCAAACCTATAAACTTTCATGCAATATATGAGCGCGAGCCATGGACATAGCACTGGGTGGAATAGAATATGATGGGAGTTATGTGGAGAAGACAAAAAGGAGAAAGTCTCACATCAACGAGGCTAGTCAATGGGTTATGGAGATGCCCACCGATTGATGTTAATGCGAGGAGTAGGGATTGCCATAATAGTAAGATAGATCATTAAAACTCATTTCATATTCTCTACGTTCGGCAGCAAGTTTTCTTTGAGGCAAGAAAAAGTAATCGAAAGGGCTAAATTTAATGGGACAAAAGTCCCCAAGATCAACTTTGGGAGGTATAGGTTCCTCCTTTGGCCCTTCGTATTGCACAACCAATTCATCATTATAAGCATTCTTTTGACAGAACTTTGTGAGCCTATACTCAAGAGAATAACCTAGTTCATTATTTCAAATAGCCAAATCATCATTAAGTTCAGAAATTCTATCAACTAGAACATTGGTAGGAACCCTTTTTCTAAGATTTTCATTGAAAGCAACATAGTCTAGAGATTGAAATCGCATTATTTCTTCTTGATAGGTTAGCCTCTTTGGGAGGACGGCAAGCGTCCAGCCTATAATGCGCAAAGATTTCTTTGGCCTCTTTTATTATGAATCTAAACTCATGAGCCAAAAAGATAGTAGCGGCACGCTTAACAGAAGAATGCTCAATATTAGAAAATTCTAGGAAAATTCTTTGTATGCAAGGGTGCAAGTGCATGAATTGTCTTTCAAGTTCAACTACAAGCATTGCAATAGCGTCCGCAAGACTATTAGTTCTATGAAGGATAGAACTAGCCATAGAAGGTAAAGCACCGGCACAAGTAAAGAAATCTTGGATAACTCATTTTCCAATAATATTACCACTACCAATACGGAATTATTTTGTATGTAAGATAGGGGGTTCTTCAGCAGGAGCATCAGAATTTTTCATGATATTATTGTTGTCCATATCAACAATAATTTCCCCAATTTCAGACATAACGGCAGAAGGCAAAAGGAGGCAAATAAAGAAAGAGAGGGAGGAAAGAGAGAGAGAGGGCGAATAAAACGGCAAGAGTGAAGTGGGGGAGAGGAAAACAAGAGGCAAATGGCAAATAATGTAATGCGGGAGATAAGGGTATGTGATGGGTACTTGGTATGTTGACTTTTGCGTAGACTCCCCGGCAACGGCGCCAGAAATCCTTCTTGCTACCTCTTGAGCACGGCGTTGGTTTTCTCTTGAAGAGGAAAGGGTGATGCAGCAAAGTAGCGTAAGTATTTCCCTCAGTTTTTGAGAACCAAGGTATCAATCCAGTAGGAGGCTATGCGCGAGTCCCTCGTACCTGCACAAAACAAATAACTCCTCGCAACCAACGTGATAAGGGGTTGGCAATCCCTTCACGGTCACTTACGAGAGTGAGATCTGATAGATATGATAAGATAATATTTTTGGTATTTTTATGATAAAGATGCAAAGTAAAATAAAAGCAAAGGAAATAACTAAGTATTGGAAGATTAATATGATGAAGATAGACCCGGGGGCCATAGGTTTCACTAGTGGCTTCTCTCAAGAGCATAAGTATTTTACGGTGGGTGAACGAATTACTGTTGAGCAATTGACAGAATTGAGCATAGTTATGAGAATATCTAGGTATGATCATGTATATAGGCATCACGTCCGAGACAAGTAGACCGACTCCTGCCTGCATCTACTACTATTACTCCACTCATCGACCGCTATCCAGCATGCATCTAGAGTATTAAGTTCATGAAAACAGAGTAACGCCTTAAGCAAGATGACATGATGTAGAGGGATAAATTCATGCAATATGATAAAAACCCCATCTTGTTATCCTCGGTGGCAACAATACAATATGTGCCTTGCTGCCCCTACTGTCACTGGGAAAGGACACCGCAAGATTGAACCCAAAGCTAAGCACTTCTCCCATTGCAAGAAAGATCAATCTAGTAGGCCAAACCAAACTGATAATTTGAAGAGACTTGCAAAGATAACCAATCATACATTAAAGAATTCAGAGAAGATTCAAATATTGTTCATAGATAATCCTGATCATAAGCCCACAATTCATCGGTCTCAACAAACACACCGCAAAAAGAAGATTACATCGAATAGATCTCCACAAGAGAGGGGGAGAACATTGTATTGAGATCCAAAAAGAGAGAATAAGTCATCTAGCTAATAACTATGGACCCGAAGGTCTGAGGTAAACTACTCACACTTCATCGGAGAGGCTATGGTGTTGATGTAGAAGCCCTTCGTGATGGATGCCCCCTCCGGCAGAGCTCCGAAACAGGCCCCAAGATGGGATCTCGTGGATACAAAAAGTTACGGTGGTGGAATTAGGGTTTTGGCTCCGTATCTGATCGTTTGGGGGTACGTAGGTATATATAGGAGGAAAGAGTACGTCAGTGGAGCAATAGGGGGCCCACGAGGGTGGAGGGCACGCCTGTGGGTAGGCGCGTCCCCCTACCTCGTGGCCTCCTCCTTTATTCCTTGACGTAGGGTCCAAGTCTCCTGGATCATGTTTGAGGGAGTCCTGGATTAGGGGGTCTCCGGACAGCCGGACTATATCCTTTGGCCGGACTGCTGGACTATGAAGATACAAGATTGAAGACTTTGTCTCGTGTCTGGATGGGACTCTCCTTGGCGTGGAAGGCAAGCTAGGCAATACGGATATGTATATCTCCTCCCTTGTAACCGACCTTGTGTAACCCTAGCCCCCTCCGGTGTCTATATAAACCGGAGGGTTTAGTCCGTAGGACAACAGACAATCATACCATAGGCTAGCTTCTAGGGTTTAGCCTCTACGATCTCGTGGTAGATAAACTCTTGCAATACCCATATCATCAAGAACAATCAAGCAGGACGTAGGGTATTACCTCCATCAAGAGGGCCCAAACCTGGGTAAACATCGTGTCCCCTGCCTCTTGTTACCATCCGCCTTAGACGCACAGTCCGGGACCCCCTACCCGAGATCCGCAGGTTTTGACACCGACATTGGTGCTTTCATTGAGAGTTCCGTTGTGCCGTCACTGTAAGGCTCGATGGCCCCTTCGATCATCGGTAACGATGCGGTCCTGGGTGAGGTTTTCCTCCCCGGACAAATCTTCGTATTCGACGGCTTCACACTTCGGGCCAATCCGCTTGGCCATCTGGACCAGATCGAGAGCTATGCCCCTGGCCATCAGGTCAGATTTGGAAACTTGAACTACACGACCGACATCTGCGGAGACTTGATCTTCGACGGATTCGAGCCCATGTCGGACGCGCCGCACAGTCGTGACGAGCATGACGTAACTCTACCATCAGACAATGTTCGGGAGATCGCATCTGCAACTACTCCGGCCATCAATCCGGAGCAAATTGCGACATCTGGGAGCGGAGGGATAGACCCCGCCATGGAGGCCGCACTCTCAGTGGCGATAGAGTCGGATACTGACTTTACCCCTTACGAGAGTCGCGTCACCGAACCACTAGATTCTTCTCCGGCCACGGGCTCCGAGCCGCCTGCATCAGCACCCATCGAATCCGATTGGGCGCCGATCATGGAGTTCACCTCCGCGAATATCTTTCAGCACTCACCTTTCGGCGATGTGCTAAATTCATTAAGGTCTCTCTCCCTATCAGGAGAACCTTGGCCGAACTATGTCCAGCTAGAATGGGATGCGGACGACGAAGAAATTCGCTATCCACCCACCACCCACTTAGTAGCCACTATCGACGACTTAACTGACATGCTCCACGTCGACTCCGAAGACATCGACGGTATGGACGACGATGCAGGAGACGAACAGGAACCACCGCCCACAGGGCGCCGGACCACCACTTCATCACATGACATATACATGGTGGATACACCCAAAGAGGGCAATGGCGAAGAGACAACGGAGGATGCCCCCTCCAAGCAACCCAAGCGCTGACGTCACCGGCGCCGCTCTAAGTCCCGCCATAGCAAAAACAGCGATAACAGTGCAAGAGGAAATAACAGTCCGGTCGACTCTAGAAGAAACGACGACTGCACCACCCCGGTGGCAGAGCATGATCAAGATGCAAACTGCGAACATAGTACGGATCCGGCGTCCGAACACGGCGATGCCAAGGATAAACCTCATCAAACCCCATCTAGGGAAGAAAACAGTCCGGGCGAAGATGCACACATCATCCCGGAAACGCACTTGGAGCAAGAGAACCTCCGCAGAAGGCTTATTGCCATAGCGAGGAGCCTGAAGAAATAGAAGCAAAGGCATAAGGTCGCACAAGATACGCTCAACAGTAGGTGGAACAAAGTAACGAAGTATGGTGGAAGTTACCACACAAATAGCTATCCAAAGCACAAGCTATTAGCGGAATTCGACGATGAGGCCTTAGAGCCCACACAGCCGAAGAATGATACGGCCAACCGGCCGGATCCACCGCCTTGTGAACGCGATAGAGCAGCTAACAAAGTCACGCAGAAGTCAACACACGATCTACGTGAGAACTTGCGCCAAAAATCCGGCGCGACCAGATCCATTTATGGATCTAGGAAGCGCGCTCCGGTACAAAACCAAAACCGAATACTACAACCGTCCGAACACCATGGCACATCCCAATACAGGGGTGCTGCACACCCCTTATGTTTCACTGATGAGGTGCTGGATAAGAATTCCCAGAAGGATTCAAACCGGTGAACATAGAGGCGTACGACGGGACCACAGACCCTAGAGTCTGGATCGAGGACTTTATCCTCCATATACATATGGCTCGCGGAGATGATCTCCATGCCATTAAATACTTGTCCCTCAAGCTTAAAGGGCAAGCTCAGCACTGGCTGAAAAGCCTCCCCGAAAACTCAATTGGAAGTTGGGAGGAGCTCGAGGACGCTTTTCGGGCTAATTTTCAAGGGACTTATGTCCGACCTCCGGGATGCAGACGATTTAAGTCATATAATCCAACAGTCCGGAGAGTCCGACCGAAAGCTTTGGAACAGGTTCCTCACTAAGAAGAACCAAATCGTCGATTGTCCGAACGCCGAAGCCTTAGCAGCTTTTAAACACAGCGTCCGAGACGAATGGCTCGCCAGACACCTCGGCCAAGAAAAACCGAGAACAATGGCAGCGCTAACAAGCCTCATGACCCACTTTTGTGTGGGCGAAGATAGCTAGTTGGCCCGTAGCAGCACCAGCGACACAAGCACATCCGAAGTCAGGGATGGCAATGGAAAACCATGACGCAACAAAAACAAGCGTCGAAATAAAGAAGGTAGCCCAAATAACACGGCGGTAAACGCCGGATTCAGGGGCTCTCGACCAGGTCAGTGGAAAAAGCCTTTCAAAGGCAGCAGAGAAGGACAATCTGGCCTAAACAAAATTGTTGACAAGCTCTGTTAAATTCACGGCACCCTCGACAAACCTGCAAATCATACCGGCCCACAGAGAATGTTGGGTCTTCAAGCAAGCCGGTAAGCTAAACGCCGAACACAAAGGGGAAGAGACACCAAGCAAAGATGAGGACGAACCTCACCAGCAAAGCACCGGAGGACAGAAAAAGTTCCCACCAGAGGTTAAAACGGTAAACGTGATCCATGTGACGAAGAGGAGAAGCAAGCATGCACACTGAGACACACGCGCCATAGAGCCCGTCACCCCTAGGTCCAACCCCTGGTTGGCCTGCCCGATCATTTTTGATCGTATGGATCACACGACAAGTATCTGGCATGAAGGACTGGCGTCCTTGGTGTTAGACCCAATAATAAACGGGTACCATTTCACACGAGTCCTCATGGACGGAGACAGTGATCTAAATCTGATATATCAGGACACAGTCCGCAAAATGGGGATAGACCCGACACAAATAAACCACAGTAATACTACCTTCAAGGGAGTAATACCAGGCCAAGAGGCCCGCTGTACGGGCTCTCTACTGCTAGAGGTTGTATTCGGTTCTCCCGATAACTTCCGAAGCGAAAGGTTAACTTTCCACGTTGCTCCATTCCAAAGTGGTTATCATGCACTACTCGGAAGAACGGCTTTCGCTCGTTTTAATGCAATACCGCATTATGCTTTTCTCAAGCTTAAGATGCCCGGTCCACGTGGCATCATCACAGTAAGCGGAAATACCGAACGTTTTTTTACGTGCGGAAGAGGATGCAGCGGCTTTAACAGCCGCGGATTAGACGGCCTCACCAGCCAGAAGAAATGACAGGTCGTCAAGACCACGGACACGGTTAGAAAAGTCCGGCGCTCCACCACACATATATGAAATTGGTTTGATGATCAAACCCTCATAGACGATACCAGGGGCTTCCCGCGTGTAATCAGGGCCAGCCCGGCTCAAGCTGACTTCTCTTGAATTTCGATAGTTCATTGACAATAACCAATTCTTTTTTTGGCACACAACTTTCACCTAAGTTCTTTCCTTTTACAGATGACAATTGTGCTACACCCGTCCAGGACACGGCAAAACGGAGACACAGGCGCAGACATGCAGTAGGGACCCACCCAAAGGTTTCTTTTTAGATTAAGACCCTGCGTAAACTTTTTTTACTGTCTCTTGTTGCTCACATCCTCCGGATACTCCACACAACCGAGAAGGATGCTGACGTTATTGGCATGTGGCCACGTCAGGATATCGCACGTACCTGGACACATGGCGTTTATTATTAAGGGCACTCTTTAGCCCGGTAAATATTATAAAGACCGAACACCTTAAGGAGTGTTCGGCGTCGCGAGTTTGACCCTATATGCATTAGCTTCGAATCATTTCTTTGGTCAAATGTTGGGTTTGCCCGGCTCCCATGTTTTGGTACCTTACGTTCCGTTATATCGGCTAAGGTAGCACTGGGAGAACTACTGCGATTGTGCCCTGGTTCACCCAGATGAGCACCTCAGTAGAGAAAGCCGAAAACTGACTATCATGATATAGCGAGAGACTTGTCAACCACTCAATGACTCAGCGGAATCTTCGGGATTCCTCCGCATTAACGAAGGGCCGTTTCCCGGTCAGGTACACACGCGCCCCGTATTTGGACGAGCGCAGAAGTACCAGGGGCTATATAGTAGCCCCACCATCAAACTCCTATGGCTAAGTGAAAGTGTTAAAGCAATATAGTTGGATTGCCTCGTTCGCTGCGCCATCACCTCCTTAACGGACCAAGACGTTGGATAAAGTGTGGATATGCGTTTTCTGCGAACACCCCCGCATTATATGCGTGGGGGCGGAAGCCGACGACTGTAAACTTTCAGGTTATATACATATATACATGAATGGCCGCATAGGAGGCATCACAGTACTTTCGGGCAAAAGTATAAATACAGCCTTGATAATTCAATAAACATTGTTTTTACAATGGGAGTACATGTCACTAGAACATAATATTCTTCGAGCACTGAGCATCTATCGAACGAGCGCCTTCAAGAACTTCTTCAAAGTAGTGCTCGGCAGCCACTCGGCCTACGGCCGAACCCTGTGTCGCAACAGTGGTGGCCTCAATCTCCGCCCAGTATGTCTTGACATAGGCAAAAGCCATCCGCGCACCCTCTATGCACGCTGATCTCTTTACAGCATCGATGTGTGGCACAACACCAAGGAATTGTTGCACTAAACTAAAGTAGCTATTCGGCCTTGGCCCTCCCGGCGACAGATGATCCACAACGGACCTCATGGCAAGTCCAGACAACCTATGGAGCTCGACCCACTCAGCCATTCGCTCATTCAACAGCAGCGGACGGACTGGAGCATGAAACTGTGACCAGAACAGCTTTTCCACTTCGTGATCTTTCTGATCGTTGAAGTACTCGGCCGCATCAGCAGTACTTGCAGCCAAATCCACGTAGGCGTCCGTAGAACTCCATAGTCGATCAAGAGGAGTATACTTCGGATCTCCGAATTTAGTCTGCAACAAGAAGGGCTTTCCAGACACGATATCTGCAGCTTGATGCAGCTCCTCCTTCGTCGCTCTAATTTTGGAGTGGGCTTCCTTGGCAGCTACCAGGGCCTTCTCCAGATCCGTCGCCCTTGCTCAGCTTTCTTCTTCAAGAAGCTGGTAACGGTCAGTGGCATCTTTTAACTCCACAGCCATTTTGGCTATTCTTTCCTTGCTCTCGCAATGCGCGGCCTGTTCGGCCCTCAACTCTTCGGCCGCCTTTAGAGCGGCCGCATTGCTACTCCTTGCTTGCTCCTTGGCTCGGGCAAGCTCCGCCCGAAGGGTCTCCACGGTGGTAGCTCCATCTGCAATCACAACATATTAAAGATATTGGCATCATGCTCCTCTTATTATGTGACGATCACGAGAGAAATCACTCACCCTGTGCCTCGTCAAGCCGCTGGTTGACAAGCACGATATCGGCATCGGCTGCATCAAGTTGCCGCTTTAGCTCGGTAAACCCATCAGTTCGGCTAGCCACCGTAGCCTCAGACACCTGCACATAAAGGCAGTCGGGTTATTACCTGGGAATATGATCCTTGGGTTGCCGCCGTTCTCGATAACCAGAGTCTCAGGGGCTACTGTCTGCATAGGGCACACCTAACATGTGCGGTACTATCAAAAAACATACACTATTTCACGTACCTCAAAGCCTTTCAGCGGACTCATAAAGGCTTCATGCAAACCGCTTTCAGCGGATGAAATCCTTTCAATTACCGTACCCATAAGCGTACGATGCGCTTCCGAGACGGCCGCTTGCCCCAGAAGATCCTTCAGTGCGTCCAACCACACACTGTACGGTTCCGGACCCTTGCTGCCGCTCTCCTTAGGAGCCGGATACTGGGAATTCCGGGTAGCCAAAGGGTTATCCTCTGGCCTTGGCGGATCCGGAGATACCCTCCGCGACGACACTTCAAGGTCGCCCGCCTCATGAGGCCGGGTGTCAGGGGGAGGTGTTTCGCTCTCCATCATCTCCGGAAGGAGATCCCCCGAAGACGAACTCTGTCGAGAAGGGCTACGATCCGGACTACAATTTATAAGCATCGGTTATTGTCTTCGGAAGTAAGGTAGGATATTTTCACTATTAAGTACTTTTCGATTACTTACAACTCGGTAGAGGGCTGATCCCTGCACGGACATTGTGCGGCAAGAATACCCTCCGAGGCAGGACCCTCTGACGAAGATTTCTTCTCCCGTTTGGAAACCTTAGTTCCCGGATCTTCAGAGGTAGTCCTCTTCCTTCCCCGGGGAGAGAGAATGTCAGATTCTTCCTCCTAGTTATCCTCCCTCGTGGAGGCGCTCATTCCCCCGGTTGGAATAAGTAGCGAGTGAGGCCCGCTTTCGCCCTCTTTATTCCCCCCTTCATCTTCCTTTGAGGGCACTAGATAAGGCGCTGGCTCGAGCATCTTGCCCAGCACCGGATTGTCCAAGCCCTCGGGAAGGGGGGTCGAACACCTGATCATCTTCGCCTTTGTTATCTAGTCCTGGTCAAAGAGCGACTCTTTAGAATGGTGCCATGATAAATAAAAGGACAGCGGGTTCGGCCATGGGATTACTTACTTGGGCAGCAGGGCGGTTGTAGCTCAGACCCACGTCCTCGGTGGTGTCCGGACACTCTATTTGGGGTCCGAAGAACGATTTATACATCTCTTCGAGCATCATGCCGAGGAAATGCTGAATAGCTCGCGGTCCTTCCGGGTTGAATTCCCACATATGGAGGGGTCGGCGTTTGCAAGGCTGGACTCGACGAACTAGCATAACTTGCATTACCATAACCAGACTGAAATCTCTCTCAAAGAGATCTCGGATACGGCTCTGCGGTATTGGCACGTCCTTTGCTGGACCCCAGCTTAGCCCCCTGCTGATCCATGACATCAGTTGCGGTGGGGGGCCCGAGCGAAAGGTGGGGGCGTCTACCCACCTGGCACTTCGGGGAGCTGTGATGTAAAACCACTCCCGCTGCCACAATCTGGACACCTCTGGGAAGGAACCCTTTGGTCATGAAGCATCAGCGATTTTGCTTATTAAAGCACATCCGCACTCTGCATGCTGCCCCTCGATCATCTTCAGCTTCACATCAAAGGTCTTGAGCCACAGACCGAAGTGAGGGGTAATGCGGAGGAAGGCCTCACATACGACAATAAATGACGAGATGTGAAGAAGGGAGTCCGGGGCCAGATCATGGAAATCCAGCCCATAATAGAACATAAGACCCCTGACAAAGGGATCTAGAGCGAGGCCTAGTCCTCGGAGGAAGTGGGAGATGAACACGACACTCTTGGTGGGTTCGGGAGTAGGGACAACCTGCCCTCGGGCAGGCAGCCTATGTGAAATTTCGGCGATCAGATACCCGGCCTCTCTCAGCTTCTTGATGTCCTCCTCTGTTATAGAGGAGGGCATCCGCCGACCTTGAAGGTTGGATCCAGACATAGTTGAAGGTCCGAGGCGCCTGACTTGAGCTTTGGGTGTTAGAACTCGAGGCGGGGGAAGGATTCGATTGAGCACAAGAGGGAAAAAGAAAAGGCCTCGTCCTCGTCATAAAGGGGGTGGATATCAAGCGTCCTCCTCGTGATCGTTTTGGACTTGCCTAAGATCTAGGAATCATACCAACAGGCACGGTTGGGTTACCCACGTCTGTATTGATGAGAATCCCGTGATAAGGGGAACGCGATCTCTGTTTTGACAAGACGTGTCAAGAAAACTGCCTCACCATATGTGCGGTGTTGGTTGAGAAAAATGGTTCGAATGATGACCGGGCAATGGCGTGATGGCATGCTGTCAAAACGTGTCAGCAGATTAGATTTGTGAAAATAGTATTCTCTCTACGGTGGTATGTGGAACTTATTTTGCAGGATCGGACACTATCCTTGTGTTCAAACACTTCCATGGAGTATTCGGAGGAGGAACCCGCCTTCCAATGCCGAAGACAATACTGCGCGCCGGACTCATCTTCATTGAAGCCTGGTTCAGGGGCTACTAAGGGAGTCCTGGATTAGGGGGTCTCCGGACAACAGGACTATATCCTTTGGCCGGACTGTTGGACTATGAAGATACAAGATTGAAGACTTCGTCTCGTGTCCGGATGGGACTCTCCTTGGCGTGGAAGGCAAGCTAGGCAATACGGATATGTATATCTCCTCCCTTGTAACCGACTTTGTGTAACCCTAGCCCCCTCCAGTGTCTATATAAACCGGAGGGTTTAGTCCATAGGACAACAGACAATCATACCATAGGCTAGCTTCTAGGGTTTATCCTCTACGATCTCGTGGTAGATCAACTCTTGTAATACTCATATCATCAAGGACAATCAAGCAGGACGTAGGGTATTACCTCCATCAAGAGGGCCCGAACCTGGGTAAACATCGTGTCCCCTGCCTCCTGTTACCATCTGCCTTAGATGCACAGTTCGGGACCCCCTACCCGAGATCCTCCGGTTTTGACACCGACAATGTTCGTTCCGAAAATCACGTTCCCGAAGGTTTCATTCCATTTGGACTCTGTTTGATATTCCTTTTCTTTGAAACCCTAAAATAGGCAAAAAAAAAGCAATTCTGGGTTGGGCCTCCGGTTAATAGGTTAGTCCCAAAAATAATATAAAAGTGGATAATAAAGCCCAATAATGTCCAAAACAGCAGATAATATAGCATGGAGCAATCAAAAATTATATTTAGGTTGGAGACGTATCAGCCTATTAGGGGTATGTCTCCTATTGCTCGATGGCAAAATAAGATTCAACATCTCCGACAATTTTTAAGAGGTTGGCCCAGAAATGAAAGTGGGTTTTATAAGCAAGAAAAAGACAGACTAATCCAACTTATTGACACTTTAGATATCAAAGCAGAATCGATCCTTCTTAATAGGTTTGAGCAGGACACTAAGGCTGAGGCAGAGAGAAACTATGTGTTCTTCTTAGAGAAGAAGAAATGAAGTGGGCTTTGCCGGCGAAGGTTTTCCAAGTTGTCCAAGGGGATGACAATACTCAATTTTTTGCATATGATTGCAAATGGCAAGCATAGGAAAAATAAAATCATACAGCTAGAGCGGGACGAAGGGACGATGGTGGGGCATGAGAACCTTAAGCTTTACATCTCCAACTATTATAAACAACTCTTTGGGCCTCCGGTGGACAATGATGTGTCCCTCGATGTGCTCGTGGTTGACGACATTCCTCAGCTTAGGTCAGATGATAATGAGATCTTGTCTGCACCTTTTTAGAGAAAGATGTGTTTGAGGCGATTTCACAAATGAAACCGAATAAGGTGCCAGGACCAGATGGGTTCCCTGCCAAATTCTATAAGAAATGTTGGCATATCATAAAGGGAGACCTCTTACCCATGTTCCATGACTTGTTCAACGGTCACTTGCAATTGTTCCATCTTAACTTTGGAACGATAACACTGTTGCCAAAGAAAGACGGAGCAGTTCGTATCGAACAGTTTAGATCGATATGTATTCTCAATGTGAGTTTCAAAATATTCATGAAAGTTGGAACCAATAGATTAACACAGATTGCCCATTCGGTGCTGCAACCGAGTCAGACAACTTTCATGCCTAGGAGACACATCCTAGAAGGGGTTGTTGTCTTACACGAAACTCTTCATGAAATTCACTCGAAGAAACTGGACGGGGTGATCTTCAAGGTGGATTTTGAGAAGGCATATGACAAGGTTAAATGGCCTTCCTTATAGCATGCAGTGCGCATGAAAGGGTTTGATGAAAGATGGAGGAGGCAGGTGAACTCTGTCATCCAACAGGGTAGTGTCAGTATTAAGGTGAACGATGACGTAGGTCCCTATTTCCAAACTCACAAGGCTTATGACAAGGGGACCCAATGTCTCCTATCATGTTCAATATTATGGCCGATATGTTAGTCGTGCTAATAGGCAGGGCCAAGGAGAATGGCTTGGTAGGTGGACTAGTACCACATCTGGTTGATGGTGGGGTGTCCAACAATATGCTGACGACACTATCATTTTTATGGAACATGATATAGCAAAGGCTAGGAATATGAAACTAGTGCTTTGTATTTTTGAACAAATATCAGGGCTTAAAATTAACTTCAACAAGAGCGAATTTTTCTGCTTTGGTAGGGCCAAAAAGGAGCAAGATGTGTATAGACATTTGTTTGGGTGTGAGATAGGGTCATTACCTTTTAGTTATCTAGGGATCCCGATTCATCACCGTAGACTCACTAATAAAGAATGGAAATGCATCAAGGATCGATTTGAGAAAAAACTAAGTTGTTGGAAGGGTAAGCTTATGTCCTAAGGAGGTCGGCTGGTGCTAATTAATTCAGTACTTACTAGTATGCCGATGTTTCTGTTGTCTTTCCTTGAAGTACCCAAAGGGGTATGGAAACGGTTAGACTTTTATCGGTCTCGATTCTTTTGGCAATCTCATGAGGTTAAATCAAAATACCTCTTGGCGCGAAGGGATATCATTTGCAAACCCAAGGACCGGGGGGACTTGGGATCAAAAACTTGGAAGTTAAAAACAAATGCTTACTAAGCAACTGGCTATATAGGTTATCAGTAGAGACTGGCGGTATGTGGGCGCAGATGACCTAATGACTTGCCATTTTGGAAGGGGCTAATGAAGATAAAAGATATCTTCTTCCATAGAGCAAAATTTGTTGTTGGTAATGGTACCACAACAAGATTTCGGGAGGATACATGGCTAGGGGAGACGCCACTAGCCTTACAATATCCAACCTTGTACAATATTGTGCAACGTAAGGGTGATTCGTCACTACAGTATTACAAGCGGTCCCGTTAAATATCTCGTTCAAGAGGTCCTTGGTTGGGGAACGTTGGAACTCCTGGCTGCACCTTGTCAGGAGATTGATGGATGTTCAACTCTTCGACCAGCCTGATTCTTTCCAGTGAAAACTAACTGTAAGTGTGGTCTTTACGGTCAAATTGTTGTACTTGGATCTTATTAACTCATGCCCAATCCCAAGATCAATTCATATTTGGAAGATCAAGGTTCCCTTACGAATTAAATTTTTTATGTGGTTTGTTCACAAGCAAGTGATCCTTAGCAAAGACAATTTGCTTAGGTAGGGATGGGTAGGACGTGCACGTTGTTGTTTCTGTGATAGAGATGAAACGGTACAACACCTGTTCATTTACTGCCCTCTAGCCAAGTTGCTTTGGCATACCATTCATATAGCCTTTAATATTACTCCACCATACATCATAGAAACGTTATTTGGGACGTGGTTAACTGGTGTTGACCATAGTAGCCGGAAACGGGGAACGGTGGGCTGTCCCTCGATCCGGATTCATCGACCCGGAATCAGATTCGGGAACAAGGGTCGATTCGGTAAGATTCGATGCGGATTCGGCGTTTCCGCAGCTGGATCGTCGATTCAGGTTCGGCGACTCGACAGTCTTGGTTCTTGAATCGATCGAGTAAGCAAAAGGTCAGCCATATCAATCACGAACTCCTCGTTTTAATTTCTACCCCGTTCTTTTCCACTCCTCTAAATAACTCCTTATTCTGCTCTCCAATTACTCCAAGGCTGCTAATAAATTTTCCATTGGGAAGGAGATAATATATTTTAGTCTTCATGAATCGACGATGCAGCCAGTTCCCTGTATAAGTACTCCCTCGGTCCCTCCCAGCCAGTTGCTCCCCGCACCCGTAAAGATTCACGTTCCTCGTTCCATGGTACCGTACCGGATTCATCATACCGGAATTGATTGGATCGCGTTTCCGTTTTAGAAAAATCGTTCTAGAGATGTATACCCTCACTGTACCCTATTTTTTCCAGCCCCCGACTCTCGTCACCCGTTCCCGTTCCTCGTTCCCACCGTACCGGAAACATGGCAACTATGGTGTTGACTTAGCTGTTGCGGCACAGATTCGGATAGGAATATGTGCTTTATTGTGGGCTATATGAAACTGCAGGAATGATATGATCTTTAACAGATAAAATATTTTAAATTTCTTGCAGGTCATCTTCAGAGCTACGGCATGGGTCCGTACGTGATCGTTACTCACTCCTACGACCTTCAGGGAGCCTTTGGTTACTGGGCGCAATCGTTGGGAGATGGTAGCGCGGGTTATCTTTAACAGGTTTGGATGGCGGCCCATTAATAGAATAGGTGTCTACTGTCTAGTCTTTGTATCCTCTTTTTATGCCGGTTGTGGTGTTTTTATTTTGAGACTTTCTGTTTTATGTTGCTCCGTTTGCGAGCCGAACTATTTCGAGACTTTGTATTTCTTTGGATCATTTTAATAATAGGGCCGTATGCATCTGTCGGATGCAGAGACCGGGGGGTAATCCTCCTAAAAAATGCATTGTTTGTTTCATATATGCATACTAGGGATTGGAATATTGTAGGTCTAGGCATAGGAGGCACCAGGAACTATCTATGATCAACGGATAATCCAAACAGATGCGGGACAGAGAAATGTTGCATCTACCTCCTACCCTACCATATCAGCTATTTCCCAGCCGGTCACTGAGTGGTAATAAGTGTACTAGCTAGATCCAGCTAGTGCAGCCTTTTGGTGATTTCCAGTCTAACCAAGGATCAAAGCAAGTTTCAGTCAAATCTCTACACTTGTGGGATTCTTAGTACTAGTGATTTCCAGTGGTGGTAATAAGTTTTGGTGATTTCCAGTCTAACCAAGGATCTAAGATAAAACTGGGATGGTTGTAAGAAAATGCAGGTTTCGCGATCAAGATAGAACTATTATGCATTTGTATTTATCTTGCATATATGCACGCTTTTTATTGAGGTATCTAGAATATGTTTGAACTGGCATTATCCACGTCCACCAATACATATGTAGAGTTTTATATGTTGAACTATCTAAAACCATCTCAATGACATTATCCACTAATGCATATGTAGAGGTAGAGCTGAATTAATATGAATATTACATGGACCAACGAGTCAAGAAATTATGGGTGAGTAGGAAAGCAGTAGACATGCAGATAGGTCTCAGATGCGTACGCTACACAGCAAACAAAAAAAACGCAGGGCTCACGGAATAGCAGATACAAATTAATTTCAAGGAATTCACAACAGATATCCACTTGGGCCCTGGCTGAATACCAGAATAACAGGGAGGGTAAACCATAAACGGAACGATGCGTACACTCTGGAAGATGTGGCGAGTACTCCGCCTCCTCGGCTTACATGGTGCAGTTTGTCGGTCTCTCATTTTGCCCAATGAATGCTACAATCTGGAAGATGTGGGCTCCTCCAAGTGTAATTTTTTTGCTTGGTTGATCTTACAGAATCGTGTTTGGACAGCCGATCGTTTGCTGCACCGAGGTTGGCCAAACTGTAATTTGTGCCCTCTCTGCAAGCAAATGCAAGAATCTGCTACTCACCTCCTATCCCAATGTAGGTTCACTGTCCGGATTTGGACTGAAATTTGCACTTGGCTTGGCATCCTTGACTCATCACCAATAATTTGGCGTCGTGAAGACTCAGTTAAAGATTGGTGGCTTAAGGCGGTTAGTGGGGGAGGTGACCACAGGAAGGCCACCGCCTCCTTGATGATGCTTGTCTCATGGGAAATTTGGAAGGAGCGCAATGCAAGAATTTTTCAGAATGTCTCCGCTCCGACCTCTATTGTTATTGCGAAAATCAAGGAGGAGGCTCATCTTTGGACTTTGGCAGGAGCGAAGCAGCTTAGTATTGTTATGTCGCGAGAGTAGACCTTTTCGTTTTTGCCGCCCCGCGGCTATGTCTAAACCTTCTTCTTAATCAATGAAAATGGCAAGTCTTTTGCCTTGTTTAAAAAAAAACGGAACGATAGAGGGAGCCTGTCTAGGAGCCTTGTGTGCTGCTGTAGTCGCGGTGCTAGCAGTGTTCTGTTCTCTACTGCTCTTTTCCACTTTCTTCTTTCACCTTGCAGTTTGTTCCAGCCAAGTGCTAGGACTGTCTGTACTGCTTCCTTCACGCAATGAAAGCAGTGCCTAACTGCATTTCGTCAAAATAAACCCAACCTTGCCAGACCTGGTTTCCTTCTTCCATATACTGTATATACACACATGTATAACTCTTTGCCGCAAACAAGCGCAAATGTGGGGTAAATATTCATCCATCGGGTAACAGAAAATACTATCTCTCGGATTATATGTAAAACTCTCCTCTACATTCACTTATCTCGCGACACATCTGTAGAAACTTTGCTAAGAGCTGACTGTGGAAACCATTTCGTATTCGCTCGCTGGCTTCCTGCCCATGAAGCAGAGGAAGAAGGCGCCCCCGATCAACTGCTGGAAGAACATGAGCACTGCTGCCTACCAAATACTCCCTCCGTAAACTAATATAAAAGCATTTAGATCACTACTTTAGTTATCTAAACACTTTTATATTAGTTTACAGAGGGAGTACATCTCTGAATCCCCTTTTTTGTTTAGGACACTACTTATTTAACAAGTCCCTCCGTCCCATTATATAAGACATTTTTGTAGTCCAAATTGAACTACAAATATGTCTTACATTATGGGACAGATGCAGTACTAAATTATGCTAGATTTAACAGGATACTAACCCATCTTAGTATTGTAATTTTTTCAATAAGGGACGCTTTATTACTTAAAAGGTATCTTAGCATTGTAATGGCAACATTAATCTGAGAAAGAAATGCATAAATGCAAGATCTTATAAAATCTGGTTAAATCTAAATAGTATTGCTTTTCTGGTGTGTGGGATTTCTTTGCTGGCCCCTCCACTGCCCGGCACCACGTGCAATATCTGCCATCATGCCAAAGTATCGCCTTCCATCGTCGAAGCAGGGCATAGATAGGGCCGAGGCAAGCACAGCATGCCCAGATCCTGATTGATCAAGACACTTGTGGTAGATTGTTCTGTCGATGTCATGAGCATAAGCTCGTTGTGGTGTGAACTCAGACAGAGGAATAGAGCTCCTACTATGACATGCAGATGATTTACTCTTTTGGGATGCTCTTCGCGGAAATTGAATGGCTTAGGTTTGTGTACTATGAAATGTGGTCGTGGCAATGGCCGTTTGAACAGTCTTTCAAGTTTGAAGAACGAAGATATCTTCTGAGATTCTCTCTAAAGTTAAATCGCGATTCTCCCTAACTCGAGGGAAGTAAACTTATGAATGGCTTATCCAGGCAAGACAATGGACCGTGACACTGTGTAGTTGACATGTCGAAAGCATTGCCAATTTGAGTCAGAAGGTGCTGACAATTGTGCAAATTTGGTTCTACTTATTTAGCCCGTTAGCCCTTTTCTTTTCAAAAAAAAGCTCGTTAGCCCATTTATGTTGGGTAGCTGTGTTTTCTTATTGGATATTGAAGATCAAAACTTTATTTTTTTTTTACAAATATATTGCTTATTTAATGCTCTTGTAGGTCGTAACCTAATAGTCTGACCAGCAGAGGACAAACAAGCTCAGAGACTTCATCATTTGTTTCAAGTTCTCAGTGTCTTTGACATACCTAAGGAAAAACAAGCACAACAGAGTCATTATCTGTTTTAAGGTCTCATGAGCTCTTACCTATCCGAGGACAAACAAGCTCACGAGATTAATCATTTGTAAAGTTCTTATTGCCTACACGAGGAGAAACCAGCACCGAAAGTTCATACTTTTTGCAAACATGTTACTGTTGCGAAAGTATTTACCTTGGAGTTTAATTGTATTAGGTTCAGAAGATGTTTACATGGGGAGACTCTTGATATGTGGAATAAGTTACTTGATATGTGTGGTCAGGTGATTTTGTCGGATAAGCCTGACAAAGTTAAATGGTTACTTACAAACTCCGGTAGCTTTTCCGTTAAATCTCTGTATCACTATCTTATAGCTAGACAAGTTGTTTTCCCTTTTAAAAAACTATGAAGGATGAAGATGCCTCTTAAAGTTAAGGCATTCTCTTGGTTAGTAATCAAAAATAGGATTCTGACAAAGGACAATCTGAGTAAAAAAGGCTGGAAAGGTGCTAAGTTTTGTGGATTTTGTGACTGTGAAGAGAGTGTGAATCATTTATTTTTCTCTTGTTCCTTAGCTAAGTTCTTGTGAAATATTGCGGGATGTGCTCTAGGGAGCCAGAGAGCTCCAATCACTAGTAGAAAAAGGGCCTATTGTCCCGGTTCCTGAACTGGGACTAAAGGGTCGGTACTAATGCCCTGTCCCTTTAGTCCCGGTTCAATCCAGAACCGGGACAGATGGGCCTCCACGTGGCCTGTGCGCGGAGCCCAGGCAGGAGGGCATTTGGTCCCGGTTGGTGGCACCAACCGGGACCAATAGGCATCCACGCGTCAGCATTTCTGTGGCTGGGGTTTTTGTTTTTTTTTGAAAGGGGGGAGGTTGGGGGTTTTGGGGGGTTAATTTAGGTGTTTCATATATTATGTTAGCTAGCTATAATTAATAGAGAGAAGTGTCCTCTCTTATGTCCGTGCTTGGTCAACGCTACGTACTATACATACGTATAGAGAGGACTAGGCACGCTAGCTAGCTAGTAAGCAAACGAAGGAAACAGAAGATCGTCATGAACATATATGCATACAGAGAGAAGTGATATCGACCACCTCTCCTTCTCCGAGAGATTGGTCGAACAACAAGTTCTCGTATATCTATCCGACACTACCGGCTACATATATACAATAATTATCTCTTACAAATATAATCTCCTAACATACGGACTCATGGTCCACATAGTATTCTCCGTCTTCAGCAATCACGTGGTCAAGAAAGAATGCCGCCAATTCCTCTTGAATTGCTCGCATGCGAGCTGGTGCTAGGAGTTCATCCCGCTTCCAAAACATCTAATTTGAAGAAGGGGGTCAATACATATATATATGAATGAATGAAACTCAACACAAATGATGGTAATAAAATAAAATTGTGAATGTTGTTATTTACGCACTTCATATTGTTCGTCAGAGTAGCCCCGCTCACAGGTCGTGTGGCGGATGGACTCGCAAATGTAGTATCCACAGAAATCATTCCCTTGTTCCTGCCACAGCCACTTTACAAGAAATAGAGGTCAATCAAACTGATAAGCAAGAATGCCAAATGGTATTGATGAAACTAGCGCTTGAATCAATAGGAGATGCGCGGAACATGCTACTATAGTACTTACTTTCAGGTGTCTAAATTGCAGCTTCTTCGTGAGTCCCGGAGCTTTTTTGGTGATTTTTTTCCAAACCCTGCCAGACAAAGAAAACAATTACTTGATATGTCAGGAAATGAACAAAGTTGCTGATATGGTGGATAATGATCGATTTAACTTACTTCTCGAGCATTTGAGTCATGTCCGCATAGTCCTGGGGATCTTTTCGTCTTGAGTCTAAGACGGTTACTAGTCCCTGCTCAAGCTTAATCTCTAGGAGAATATAGTGGAAACTGCACACGCATGCATAACTCATCAATTACATTACTATAACCTTGACTAATATATAAGGGAAACCGAATACGCACAAGACAGTAACACTCACTTGAAGTTGTAAGGAAAGAGTATTCTATCTTTGTTTTCATTTATTACCAACGATCATAGCAAGTTGGCCTCGGTATCTGCGGCATGAAATTTAACCTGAGTTGCATCTATGATATTTGTGTTAATGAACCCAATTCACCGATTTGTCTTTTCTTCAATTCGATGATCTTCAATCTGCATAATATAGTGAGGATAATTATAAATACATGCAATGAAAGAGCTGAGCTATATAGAGAGACCTAATGACAGAAGTAGTACTACTTACAGACAGTAGCAGGTGACCGTTGCTTTATCAAGGGCCAATTGATTGAAAAACTGAAAGAACTCCTCAAATGGAATAGGCAACAGATCAATTCCAACGAGGTCATGCTCATTTTTAACTCTCACATACAAAGTACTCCTCCCACCAGACTCTCTGCAGATTTTCAAGTACCAATCATGCAATCTTCGCATCATCGTTGATAGAGATCTTTCATCTTTGACGAGAGGCTTCCCGTACTTGTATCTTTGTATCTGCACCTCCATGAAATCATAATGTACATCGTCGGGCAGGTAATCTCCAAGATTGCTATAACCGGGCACCATCCTCGGATCATTAGCGACGATGTCGCTAGGCACCTTGAGCGGGGGGCAAGATTGCTTCGCTTGTTTGCCGAGCTGGGCAATTTGTTTCCCAGCTCGTCGTTCTTTCAGCCTTTGATCACTGACAGTACTTCCCGACCGCTCCGCTTCGGCAAATTCCTTTCCAATAATGCGCTCATAGTTTCCTTTCGGCGGAGACTTGGGTGGTTTTGTCAGGGCAGCCAGAGTGCACTTCGCTTTCACCGGATCTACCTTCTCCTCCGGAGGTGGATGTTTCTTTGCTTTCACCCCTTCAAAGTAGTTCCTCACTTCTTCTCGCGCGATCTCGGCGTTCTCCTCCGGGGTCCTCTCGTATGGTAACTTCTCTGGAGTCTTCAGAGAAGGACCGAATCTGTATGTCCTCCTGCCTCTGGCTGTACTGCTAGACGCCGGCAGAGCAGACAGAGCGATTGTCTTCTTTACTTGCTTACGAGGCGGAGGAGAAGGACTACGACGCGCCGGAGCAGCCGGAGCGGCGGCAGGTCTCTTCTGCCCTTGCTGACGAGGTGGAGAAGGAGGAGGCTGGCTGCTCGGGCGTGCCGACGCAGGCGGAGAAGGAGGCGGAGTGCCGTCACACGCCGGAGAAGGAGCCGGCCAAGTGCCCTGATCGTCACTCGCCGGAGGTGGAGGCGGTGGAGGAGGCGGAGTGCCCTGACTCGCCGGAGGAGGAGGAGGAGGCGGAGGCGTCCAGTTCAGAAGGTTGATGAGCTCCTTCCGCCATAGGCATGGAGTCTTCAGAGCAGAACCCAGCCGAGTCTCCCCTTCACCGGTAGGGTGGTCAAGCTGGAGGTCCTCAAATCCCTCCGTTATTTTATCCACCATCACCCTAGCATATCCTTCTGGAATCGGCCGGCAGTGAAAAGTTGCGCCGGGTTCAGTAGGAAAAACAGAGCCAACAGCCGCCTTGACCTTCATATTAATCCATTGCGTCATAAGGTGGCAATTTTGAGACTCTGTGACAGCATCCACGGGATAGCTGACAGGAGCTGTCAAGACATGCGCCGGCTGAAGCAGCTCGGTGGAAGCCACGCTGCTTCTCCGCTGAGATGGCGGGGTAGCTTCGGGGGAAGCTTTGGTAGTTCGTTTGCTGCGATTTGCTTCTCGTGCCTCTATCGCTTCTACCCTAGCGTGCAGCGCCTGCAGTTGGGTCTGCTCCACTTTCTTCCTCCTCTCGTGGCATTTGTAACCGCCTGCGTCCGGAAACCCAACCTTCCACGGAATGGAGCCTGGCATGCCTCGTGTCCATCTAGGGTGCTCAGGATTCCCGAGGGCCATTGTGAGCTCGTCATTCTCTTTGTCTGGAACGAACGTCCCTTGCTGCGCTGCTTCGATATACTGCTGGAGCTTCTTGACTGGTATGTCCATTTGATTGTTCGTCCAAATGCACTTCCCTGATATAGGGTCCAAGGTTCCGCCAGCCCTGAAGAACCAAGTCCGGCAACAGTCTGGCCAGTTAATTGTCTCTGGTTCGATCCCTTTATCAACCAGATCATTCTCAGTCTTGGCCCACTTAGGCCAGGCTACGAGGTAGCCACCTGACCCCGTGCGATGGTGATGCTTCTTCTTCGCAGCATTTTGCTTGTTTGTCACCGACATCTTCTTACTCTTTTTCGATGTCTTGTGGGCCACAAATGTGGGCCAGTGATCTCTGATCTTCTCATATCTGCCCTTGAATTCTGGTGTCTCTTTATTTTCGACAAACTTAGTCAGCTCTTTCTTCCACCTCCTGAATAGTTCTGCCATCCTCTTAAGAGCAAAAGACATGATTAATTGCTCTTTAACTGGCTTCTGCGGATCATCCTCTGGCGGTAGGGTGAAATTTGACTTCAGCTCAGTCCAAAGATCATTTTTCTGCATATCATTGACATAAGACACCTCAGGGTCTTCTGTAGCCGGCTTTAACCATTGCTGGATGCTGATTGGGATCTTGTCCCTAACCAAAACCCTGCACTGAGCAACAAATGCGCTCTTTGTCCGGAGGGGTTCAATCGGTTGGTCGTCGGGCGCGATTGCTATGATCTCAAACTTTTCATCCGAGCTCAACTTTTTCTTCGGGCCTCGTCTCTTTACCAAAGTTGTGCTCGATCCGGAGGGCTAGAAAAAAGAACAAACACTTAATTAATATGTGTACATACCAAAACAATGAATGCATCAATTAGCTAGTCAGCAGAAGCTTAACTAATATATATACCTGGCCGGACTCGGTTCGGTCACCGGAGACGTCATCACGGTCTCCTTCTTGCACTGGCATTGGGTCACCGGAGCCGTCCTCACAGTCTCCTTCTTGCACCGGCATTAGGTCACCGAAGCCATCATAATCATAGCCAGCTGCTTGCAGACCATCGGTGTCATTGAGAAACAACGAGCAGACGGCATCACTTTCTCGTGCGATTATGTCCCCCAACAACTCTTCTTGTACTTCGTCTCGGGCGGTGTCCATAGTATCTACAAATATTTACAACATGGCAATTATTATTCAAACATGACAGATGGATATATTAGTGGCAAACGTAGAACTAATATTAATTAGTGGCCTCAACGCTGCTTCTCTAGGGTTTGGGGTGGCCTCGATGCTGCTTCTCTAGGGTTTGGGGTGGCGTCCACAATGCTTCAAGGATAAAAAAAGAAGACGAAGAAGAAAAAAAAGAGGAGAAGAAAGAATAGAGAGGAGCTCCTCTCTATTCTTTCTTCTCCTCTTTTTTTTTCTTCTTCTTCCTCTTTTTTTTATCGGGAACGAGGGTCGTCGAGGGTCACCGAGCGGTAGAGGAAACTCTCTTTTTTCTTCTTCTTCCTCTTTTTTTTATCAGGAACGAGGGTCGTCGAGGGTCAGGGTCGCCGAGCGGTAGAGGAAACCCTAAATAGCAAGTATCGTCGATGTGAGATACATGTGGCCGTCGGTGTCGGACACTACATCCACGTCCCACAAGTGACGCGGGTCGACGCATGCGTCACTTGTGGGACGTGGATG
>NC_041380.1:569758398-569759037 GCF_002162155.2 Triticum dicoccoides
ATCGGGAGGAGGTATATCGACCCCCCCTCGTGTTGAAGTTATCGGGAGGGGGTATATCGACCCCCCCCCCCTCATGTTGAAGTTATCGGGAGGGGTATATCGACGACGACAGACCCGATAAAACATAAGAATACGAAGAAGAATAAAAAGAGGAGAAGAAGAAAGGAATAGAGGGGAAGATCGAAAAAAAAGAAGAAAAAAAAGAGGAGAAGAAGAAAGGAATAAAGGAGAAGAAGAAAAAATAGAAAATTTCTCCTCTTCCTTTTCTTCCTCTCCTCTTCTTCTCCTCTTCCTTTTCTTCCTCTCCTCTTCTTCTCCTTTTTCCTCTTCTTATTTTCCTTTTTCATCTCCTAAAATATAGAACTTTTCTAGAAATGAAACTAACCTAAAATGTACTAAATTAGAGAACATATATAGATAATCCCTTTCTAAATATTTAAATCTAACTTTTGCATATATGAACATATATACACAGAGAACATACAAACATATATACATTTTTATAAAAAAGCAAAATACAAAATACAAACATATATATGAAAAAAATCTGAAAAGAAGCAATATACACAATAGATATACTGACATATATACATAATATACACAAAGAAGCAATATACACAAGCATATAATATATGAAAA
>NC_041380.1:569759433-569760136 GCF_002162155.2 Triticum dicoccoides
CAACCGGAAGCAAAGGCCTGCGCCTGCCAAAGCCGCAGTGCGGTGGGATGTTTAGTCCCACCTCGCTAGCTGAGGAGCGGCCGCACCTGTTTATAAGCGCTGCCCCGCCCTCTCCATTGAACTCCTCAGAACTACAGGCCTTTGGGCCTAATCTCACACCGCTATGCCTGTGGGCCTACTGGGCCTTCTGCGGGCCTGAATCCTGGCCCATGGATGGGCTTCTAGTCATATTCAGGCCGTGGTGGCCCAGTAGGTGGCATTTTTTTACTATTTGTTTTTTCATTTCTACTTAGAACTAAATACTTATAGTTTTTTAGTGATTTTTTTTCTTTTAGGTCACAAAAATTATAAACTTTCTGTTAGTGCCATTAGTTTTAAAATTTGAATAGTTTAAATTTGATTTTTTTTTAAATTTGTGTGAATCACTAGTTTATGAATAACTTTACTATAAAAATTGATTTTTGAGTCATTCTTTTTTCTGCTATTTAATATTACTGTGTTTTATCATTATACTCAATTTGGTGATTTTAGTTAGTCATAACAAATATTGTAGGCATTTTTTTCTTTTTTTCTATTTGTTTTTTCATTTCTACTTAGAACAAAATACTTATAGTTTTTTAGTGATTTCTTTTTTCTTTTAGGTCAAAAAAATTATAAACTTTCTGCATTATTTATTTTCTTTTTTTTGCTTTTTTTTAATTCT
>NC_041380.1:569760390-569778079 GCF_002162155.2 Triticum dicoccoides
TTGTTGCTATTTTTTTTTATTTTCAGTTTTTTGTTTTGTTTTCTGTATTATTTTATTTTTTTTGCTTTATTTTTTAATTCTTTTTGCTTTTAGGTCAGCAAAATTATAAACTTTCTGTTAGTGCCATTAGTTTTAGAAAAATTATAAACTTTCTGTTAGTGCCATTAGTTTTCAAATTTGAATAGTTAAAATTTGAATTCTTTGAAATTTGTGTGGATCACAAGTTTGTGATTAACTTTACTAAAAAAATGAACATAGATGCACCTATAGAGAAAATTCGACCTAAATTCATAGTTTTCAAATGAACTCTGAAAAAGTTGGCATAGCATACTCGTGTGTTACAAAGTTGGCATGGTATCATCATAATAGTTGCGGGAGAAAGTCTTCACTTTTTCTTCGCTTGTGTCATTTGCTTATTGCGCCGTAACCATGGATAATCTTCATCGTTTATCAGGATGCTTGGGTCAGCCTTGACATTGACGGGAGGAATTTCATGAAACTTTTCATAATCTTCAGACATGTCTGTCTTGCCCTCCACTCCCAGGATATCCCTTTTTCCTGAAAGAAGTATGTGGCGCTTTGGCTCATCGTATGATGTATTCGCTTCCTTATGTTTTCTTTTTCTCAGTTTGGTAGACATGTCCTTCACATAGATAACCTGTGCCACATCATTGGCTAGGACGAACGGTTCGTCAGTGTACTCAAGATTTTTCAGATCCACTGTTGTCATTCCGTACTGTGGGTCTACCTGTACCCCGCCACCTGAGAGATTGACCCATTTGCACTTAAACAAAGGGACCTTAAAATCATGTTCGTAGTCAAGTTCTCATATGTCCACTATGTAACCATAATATGTATCCTTTCCACTCTCGGTTGCTGCATCAAAGCGGACAACGCTGTTTTGGTTGGTGCTCTTTTGATCTTGGGCGATCGTGTAAAATGTATTCTCATTTATCTCGTATCCTTTGTAAGTCAATACAGTCAAAGATGGTCCCCTGGACAACAAGTACAGCTCATCACAAACAGTGTTGTCACCTCTGAGACGTGTTTCTAACCAACTGCTGAAAGTCCTGATGTGTTCACATGTAATCCAGTCGTCGCACTGCTCCGGGTGTTTGGAGCGCAGACTGTTCTTGTGTTCATCGACATACGGGGTCACCAAGTTAGAGTTCTGTAGAACTGTGTAGTGTGCTTGAGACCAAGAATATCCGTCCCTACATATTATTGAGTCACTTCCAAGAGTGCCTTTTCCAGTCAGTCTCCCCTCATACCGCGATTTAGGGAGACCTATCTTCTTAAGGCCAGGAATGAAGTCAACACAAAACCCGATAACATCCTCTGTTTGATGGCCCATGGAGATGCTTCCTTCTGGCCTAGCGCGGTTACAGACATATTTCTTTAGGACTCCCATGAACATCTCAAAGGGGAACATATTGTGTAGAAATACGGGCCCCAGGATGACAATCTCATCGACTAGATGAACTAGGACGTGCGTCATGATATTGAAGAAGGATGGTGGGAACACCAGCTCGAAACTGACAAGACATTGCGCCACATCACTCCTTAGCCTTGGTACGATTTCTGGATCGATCACCTTCTGAGAGATTGCATTGAGGAATGCACATGGCTTCATAATGGCTAATCGGACGTTTTCCGGTAGAAGCCCCCTCAATGCAACCGGAAGCAGTTGCGTCATAATCACGTGGCAGTCATGAGACTTTAGGTTCTGAAACTTTTTCCCTGACATATTTATTATTCCCTTTATATTCGACGAGAAGCCAGTCGTGACCTTCATACTTAGCAGGCATTCAAAGAAGATTTCTTTCTCTTCTTTCGTAAGAGCGTAGCTGGCAGGACCTTTATACTGCTTCGGAGGCATGCAGTCTTTTTCGTGCAAACGTTGCAGGTCCTCCCGTGCCTCAGGTGTATCTTTTGTCTTCCCATACACGCCCAAGAAGCCTAGCAGGTTCACGCAAAGGTTCTTCGTCACGTGCATCACGTCGATTGAAGAGCGGACCTCTAGGTCTTTCCAGTAGGGTAGGTCCCAAAATATAGATTTCTTCTTCCACATGGGTGTGTGTCCCTCAGCGTCATTCAGAACAGCTAGTCCGCCGGGACCCTTTCCAAAGATTACGTGTAAATCATTGACCATAGTAAGTACGTGATCACCGGTACGCATGGCGGGCTTCTTCCGGTGATCTGCCTCGCCTTTGAAATGTTTGCCTTTCTTTCGACATTGATGGTTGGTCGGAAGAAATCAACGATGGCCCAGGTACACATTCTTCCTACATTTGTCCAGGTATATACTTTCAGTGTCATCTAAACAGTGTGTGCATGCGTGGTATCCTTTGTTTGTCTGTCCTGAAAGGTTACTAAGAGCGGGCCAATCGTTGATGGTCACGAACAGCAACACCTTTAGATTAAATTCCTCCTGTCTATGCTCATCCCACGTACGTACACCGTTTCCATTCCACAGTTGTAAAAGTTATTCAACTAATGGCCTTAGGTACACATCAATGTCGTTGCTGGGTTGCTTAGGGCCTTGGATGAGAACTGGCATCATAATGAATTTCCGCTTCATGCACATCCAAGGAGGAAGGTTATACATACATAGAGTCACGGGCCAGGTGCTGTGATTGCTGCTTTGCTCCCCGAAAGGATTAATGCCATCTGCGCTTAAAGCAAACCATACATTCCTTGGGTCCTTTGCAAACTCATCCTAGTACTTTCTCTCGATTTTTCTCCACTGCGACCCGTCAGCGGGTGCTCTCAACTTCCCGTCTTTCTTCCGGTCCTCACTGTGCCATCGCATCAACTTGGCATGCTCTTCGTTTCTGAACAGACGTTTCAACCGTGGTATTATAGGAGCATACCACATCACCTTCGCAGGAACCCTCTTCCTGGGGGGCTCGCCGTCAACATCACCAGGGTCATCTCATCTGATCTTATACCGCAATGCACCGCATACCGGGCATGCGTTCAGATCCTTGTATGCACCGCGGTAGAGGATGCAGTCATTAGGGCATGCATGTATCTTCTCCACCTCCAATCCTAGAGGGCATACGACCTTCTTTGCTGCGTATGTACTGTTGGGCAATTCGTTATCCTTTGGAAGCTTCTTTTCCAATATTTTCAGTAGCTTCTCAAATCCTTTGTCAGCCACAGCATTCTCTGCCTTCCACTGCAGCAATTCCAGTACGGTACCGAGCTTTGTGTTGCCATCTTTGCAATTGGGGTACAGCCCTTTTTTGTGATCCTCTAACATGCGATCGAACTTCAGCTTCTCCTTTTGACTTTCGCATTGTGTCCTTGCATTGACAATGACCCGGCGGAGATCATCATCATCGGGCACATCGTATGGTTCCTCTTGATCTTCAGCAGCTTCACCCGTTGCAGCATCATTGGGCACATCGTCTGGTTCCTCTTGATCTTCACCAACTCCCCTCGTTGCAGCATCACCGTATTCAGGGGGCACATAGTTGTCATCGTACTCTTCTTCTTCATCGTCTTCCATCATAACCCTTATTTCTCCGTGCCTCGTCCAAACATTATAGTGTGGCATGAAACCCTTGTAAAGCAGGTGGGAGTGAAGGATTTTCCGGTTAGAGTAATACCTCATATTCCCACATTCAGTGCATGGACAACACATAAAACCATTCTGCTTGTTTGCCTCAGCCGCATCGAGACACTCATGCACGCCCTTAATGTACTCGGATGTGTGTCTATCACCGTACATCCATTGTCGATTCATCTGCGTGCATTAAATATAATTAAGTGTCCAAATTAATAGAAGTTCATCATCACATTAAAACCAAAGTACATACATAGTTCTCATCTAACAACATATAGCTCCCCAGAGCATCTAATTAATTAAACCATACATTGAAACTATGTAAAACATTTCAATGTGAAAACAAATGCGATCATAATCGCAACCAAGGTAACAATTGATCCAACGGCATAATGATACCAAGCCTCGGTATGAATGGCATATTTTCTAATCTTTCTAATCTTCAAGCGCATTGCATCCATCTTGATCTTGTGATCATCGACGACATCCGCAACATGCAACTCCAATATCATCTTCTCCTCCTCAATTTTTTTATTTTTTCCTTCAACAAATTGTTTTCTTCTTCAACTAAATTTAACCTCTCGACAATAGGGTCGGTTGGCATTTCCGATTCACATACATCCTACATAAATAAAATCTATGTCACGTTGGTCGGCATAATTTTCATAAACAATAAATGAACCAATAGTTAGAAAGATAATATATATACCACATCCGAATCATAGACAGGACGAGGACTGACGGGGGCGGATACCAAAACCATCGCACTATATAAGATGCAATAATAAAAGTAAGAAAATAATACAAGTATCTATGTAAACATACAAGTAAGAATATTTTTCCTTTCAGAAAGAAGATAAGAACAAGAGGCTCACCACGGTGGTGCCGGCGATGAGCTCGGCGCGGGTGATCGACGATGGTGAAGATGGGGACGGGGCGTAATGGACCGCTAAACCTAGACAAATATTGAGGAAAATGGAGCTTGGAGGTCAAGATAAGAGAGGAGAAAGCTTAAGTAGTGTGGCTCGAGCATTCCATCGAACACCTTGTGTGCATAGAAGGTGAGCTAGAGCACCACCAAGCCCTCTCCCCCTCGGCCAGAAAAAACAGAGCAGTGTTCTCTGCTCTTACGCGAGGGGGTATATATATGTAACACCCTCGATGCGACTATATCTCCCACGTGTCGAGGCACGACTTAGAGGCATAATCGCATTGAAGGCATATGTCGCAAGTTAGGCAATCATCACAACATCCCATGTAATATATATAAGATAAAAGGGGAGATAACATAGTTGGCTTACACTCTCCACGTCAATCAAGTACATAAATAACATTACATCATCCAAACACTCATGGCCCGACTACGGCGCCAAAATAAAAGATAACCCAACATGCGACACGGTCCCGATCACCCCCAACCTGGCACCACTACTGATCATCAGGGAAAGACACGTAGTATCGTTGAGAGTCCTCGTCGAACTCCCACTTGAGCTCAAGCGCGTCACCTGGAGCGGAATCATCAGGCCCTGCATCTGGTGTAATAGTAATCTGTGAGCCACAGGGACTCAGCAATCTCGCACCCTCGTGATCAAGACTATTTAAGCTTAATAGGTATGGCAAGGTAAATATATGTGGAGCTGCAGCAAGCGACTAGCATATGTGGTGGCTATCCTGTTCGCAAAAGAGAGCGAGAAGAGGAGGCAAAGCGCGAGCGAGAAACTAGAGAGCAACCTGCGCAAGCATTACTCCAACACCGTGTCCACTTCCCGGACTCCGCCGAGAAGAGGCCATCACGGTAACACACTCAGTTGATTCATTTTAATTAAGTTAAGGTTCAAGTTATCTACAACCGGACATTAACAAATTCCCATCTGCCCATAACCGCGAGCACGGCTTTTGAAAGTTCAAATCCCTGCAGGGGAGTCCCAACTTAGCCCATGACAAGCTCTCACGGTCAACGAAGGAATAGACCTCCTCCCGAGATGTTCCGATCAGACTCGGTATCTCGGTTCTTCAAGACACTTCGACAGGTTAAAACAAATCCAGCAACACCGCCCGAATGTGCCGACAAATCCCGAGAGGAGCTGCACATATCTTGTTCTCAGGGCACACTCAGATTGTCTAAACTTTCGGCAGGCCAGCCCAGAGTTGCCCCGGGTAGCCACCGGCGGCTGACGAGTTGGACCAACACTCAGAGGAGCACTGGCCCGGGGGGGTTTAAATAAGATGACCCTCGGGCTCCGGAAACCCAAGGGAAAAGAGGCTAGGTGGCAAATGGTAAAACCAAGGTTGGGCATTGCTGGAAAAGCTTTAATCAAGGCGAACTATCAAGGGGTTCCCATTATAACCCAACCGCGTAAGGAACGCAAAATCCGGGAACATAACACCGATATGACGGAAACTAGGGCGGCAAGAGTGGAACAAAACACTAGGCGAGAGGCCGAGCCTTCCACCCTTTACCAAGTATATAGATTCATTAAGATAACATGGCAATATAATGATATACCAACAAGTAAATAAATGTTCCAACAAGGAACGGCCTCCAATCTTCACCTGCAACTAGCAACGCTATAAGAGGGGCTGAGCAAAGCGGTAACATAGCCAATCAACGGTTTGCTAGGACATGGTGGGTTAGACGTTTGACATGGCAATTTAGGAGGCTCGAAAGCAAGTGGTAGGCATCGTAGCATTGGCATAGCAAAAGAGCGAGCATCTAGCAAAGCAAAGATAGTAGTGATTTCGAGGGTATGATCATCTTGCCTGCAAAGTGGTCAGAGTTGACTGGATCCTCGAAAGCAAACTCAACGGGCTCCTCGTTAGTGAACTCGTCTCCCTGCTCTACCCAAATAAGACAAACAAGCAATAAGGACACAATCAACCACGTGCAAGGATCGAACAATATGATGCAAGGATGGTATGCTATGCGGGATGCGATGCGGGATGCATATCCAAGATTTGACAAGGGATGCATGAACCTGGCCTCAACTTGGGAATCCAAGTGTGCCACTGGAAAGATGAGATGAAATCGCTTGAAAATGATATAAAGAACGCCGGAATCGGAGTTACGGTTTGGAAATGGCAAGCAATTCAAATATGACCACGTTCTGCGATTTACAGCAAGTAGCCATCTACATGCAACGAGATGAACAAGCTACATCACCCAAACATTACAACAAAATACATGGCAGGGATGCATTCATGATGCTTAACAAAAATCTAGCACTGAGCTACGGCCAATTCATCCATTAACAGGTTCAAACAAGCATGGCAAAAATGCATATGGTAAACAGATCTCAGACTTAGTGAAATTAACACTTGTCTGGAATTTCAGATCAGGTAGCACTCTTCGGAGGAACAAAACTACATGCTACAGGACCTGAACATGGCAAAGTAAAGCATGGCGTGGAGCTACTCAAAGAGCTTAACAAAAGTCCCTTAGTGACCTTGAGCCAAAAGGGATCAGAAAATACAATTGCAAGCATGTGAACATGGCAAAAACATAATCAGTTCTCAGACTTAGTGAAAACTGGAACATGCTGAAAACAGATATCAAGTAGGCATGTTTACGAGCTCGATGCACTCACCACAGAGCAAGTCATGATAATCTAAGCATACACCCATCAAGAATACACAAAATTCAAGCTAGACATGGCAAGAACAATAGCATGGCATGCACGGATCAACTACAACATCCTCGGCAAAATTGCTAACAAGTAGACAATCTGCCCAGATTCATGAAGTAGCAAAAGTAGAGCTCGATTGACTCAAGCTAGGGTGCTCCATAATTGCAAACAAAGACATGGATGGATAGAGCACTACAAGATTAACAAAACATCCTTACTGATAATCCTCAAAAGAGGCACGGATCACTAGGAAACAACATGAACATATGGCAACATGAGATAAACAGATCAAGGACTTAGTGGAAATGCTAAGTCCCTGAAATCAGCATTACCAAGTGCCTCACTTTGCAAGCTTGTGCTAGTCACCACACACATCACAAAAATACATGGGTTACACCTCTGGAAAGATGGCAAAACCCTTAAAAAAACATATGTAGAGCTCATGGGCATATTATGCACACAATAATCATGGCAAAAATGACAAATATCTAAATGGAGTAGCAGTCTGACAATTATCTCAAGTAGCACTCTTCCAACAGCATTTCGGGCATCAAGATGGACTCAAATCAAAATGATGCAATGATAAGAAATGATGTACTCTCTGAGATGAACATTTTGATATGCTATGTGCCCAAAACAGAGCTACGGATGCAAAATTACGGCACGATGAACAGGGCAACATGAACTAGGGTTTCAGGACAAAAAGTCAACCGGAGAGGAGTTTTTCCAGATCTGAGATCCCGCTGGGCGCGGACTTCGAGGTTCGCCAGAATAGAGCTTGAGGCCGCCGGAGATGGGGGCTTCGCCGGATCCGGCCGGTGCTCCGGTCGCCGGGGTCGAAGAAGATGCGGGGAGGCGAGGCGGCGCCGGCCGGTGGGCAGCTCCGGCGAGGCGGCGCGGCGTGCGGTGGCCTCGGGAGCTCGCCGGCGTCGCGGGGCGGAGCCGACCGGTGAAGGGCGGCGAAGGGACGGCGGCGGTGGTCCGGCGCCGTCACGGGAGAGGAGAGGCGGCGCGGGCGAATGGCTGGCGGCGTGCGATGGGCCTCGGGGGCCCGGTTCGGGCATCCCGGGCCGGCGACGGGGAAGTGGGGGCGGGCGGCTGGCGAACAGGGTGGCGACACGTGGCGGCGGCTGGGCTTGGCGGACACGTCCGGCGCTGGCGGACGCTGTAAGGCGCGCAGAGGGAGAGGATCTGAGGTTAGGGATGGAGGGGATCCGGGATTTTTAGGAGGGGTCCTTTATATAGGCAAAGGAGGAGTTAGGAGAGTCCAAATGAGGTGCGGTTTTCGGCCACGCGATCGTGATCGAACGCAGATGATAGAGAGGGTTTTGGTGGGTTTTGGGCCAAATTGGAAGGGTGTTGGGCTGCAACACACACGAGGCCTTTTCGGTCCCTCGGTTAACCGTTGGAATATCAAACGAAGTCCAAATGATACGAAACTTGACAGGCGGTCTACCGGTAGTAAACCAAGGCCGCTTGGCAAGTCTCGGTCCAATCTGGAAATGTTTAATCCCCACACACGAAAGAAAGGTAGAAATGACCACCAGAGGAAAACGAAGCGCCGGAATGCAAAACGGACAACGGGGAAAATGTTCGAATGCATGAGATGAACACGTATGCAAAAGCAATGCACATGATGACATGATATGAGATGCATGACAATGACAAGAACACACGGAGACAAAAACCCAAACCCTAAAAAATAAAATAACTTAACGCCAGAAACGGCAAGAGTTGGAATACATATTGGGAAAAGTCATATCCGGGGTGTTACAACACTCCACCACTATGAAAGGATCTCGTCCCGAGATCTAGGACTGAAAGAACGCCGGGTACTCAGAACGGAGATGATCCTCGCATTCCCAGGTAGCTTCACGGTCGGAATGGTGTGACCACTTGACTTTGAGGAATTTGATTGACTTGTTGCGAGTCTTGCATTCAGTCTCTTCAAGAATAGCAACTGGGTGCTCACGATAGGAGAGATCTTCTTGGAGCTCAATGTCCTCGAAGTTGACGGTGCGGTCAGGAGTCTTGAAGGACTTTCGAAGCTGAGAGACATGGAACACGTCATGAACATTTGCAAAGTTTGAAGGAAGCTCGAGTTGATAGGCGAGATCGCCTCTCTTGCTAACAATCTTGAAAGGCCCCACGTATCTGGGGGCAAGCTTCCCTTTGATACCTAAGCGACGAGTCCCTTTCATAGGAGAGACGCGGAGGTAAACATGATCTCCGATCTCGAAAGCCAAATCATGGTGCTTACTATCATAGTAGCTCTTCTGGCGGGATTGGGCTGCTTTGAGGTTATCTCGAATGACTTTGCACATTTCCTCTACCTCTGTGACTAAGTCATTTCCCAAAAGCTGACGTTCCCCGGTTTCGGACCAGTTGAGAGGGGTACGGCACTTCCTACCATATAGAATTTCAAATGGGGCCTTGCCCGAACTTGCTTGAAAACTGTTGTTGTAGGAGAATTCAGCATAAGGAAGACAATCCTCCCACTTCATGCCGAAGGAGATCACACAAGCCCTGAGCATATCTTCAAGAATCTGGTTGACACGCTCGACTTGACCGCTAGTTTGAGGATGGAAAGCTGTGCTGAAGCGGATGTTGGTGCACATGGCCTTCTGAAAAGAATCCCAAAACTTGGAGGTAAAGATGCTGCAACGGTCTGAAGAGATCACTTGAGGAATACCGTGCAGAGAGACAATTCGAGAGGTATAGAGTTCCGCCAATTGAGCTGCAGTGATTGACTCTTTGATAGGCAGAAAGTGAGCCACTTAAGTGAGTTTGTCGATGACAACGAATATAGCATCATTGCCACGCTTGGACTTTGGAAACCCAGTCATGATGTCCATCTCAATGTGGTCAAACTTCCATTCTGGAATGGCAAGAGGTTGGAGGAGACCAGCTGGCCTTTGGTGTTCTGCCTTCACTCTTCTGCAGACATCACACTCATTCACGAATTGAGCGATCTCGCGCTTCATTCGAGTCCACCAATAAGCCTGCTTGAGGTCCTGATACATCTTCGTGCTCCCAGGGTGGATGGAGAGGAGAGAATTGTGAGCTTCGTTCATGATCACTTTACGGAGGTCACCTTTGGGCACGACAATACGATCCTCGAAGAAGAGAGTATCCTTGTCATCAAGGCGGTAGCACTTGTACTTGGGTTGACTCTTGGCAATCCCAATCTTCACCTTTTTCACCATAGCATCAAGAAGCTGGGCTTGGCGAATCTGGTCTTCCAAGGTAGGAGAGACTTGAAGGTTGGCGAGGAAACCTTGAGGAACAACTTGTAGATTAAGTTTGTGGAAAGCTTCACAAAGCTCGGGTTGATAAGGCTTAAGAATCAGGCTGTTGCTATAAGCTTTCCTGCTCAATGCGTCAGCAATCACATTGGCCTTGCCTGGAGTATACTCGATACTCGGATTATACTCTTGAATCATTTCGACCCATCGAGTTTGCCTGAGGTTGAGATTAGGCTGAGTGAAGATGTACTTGAGACTCTTGTGATCAGTGAAAATGTCCACTTTTCTTCCCAATAAGAGATGACCCCAAGTCAAAAGAGCATGCACAACTGCCGCCAACTCGAGATAGTGAGTGGGGTAGTTCTTCTCGTTGGGCTTCAACTAGTGAGAGGTATAAGCAACAACTTTCTTCTCTTGCATCAATACTGCGCCAAGACCTTGGAGAGAGGCATCAGAAAAGACCTCGTACGGCTTGGATTCGTCAGGCAGAGTCAGAACTAGAGCAGTGATCAATTTCTCTTTCAAAGTGTTGAAAGCAATGTCACACTCCGGAGACCAAACATACTTGACGTGCTTCTGGAGAAGATTTGAGAGAGGCTTCGCGATCTTAGAAAAGTTTTCAACGAATCTTCAACAGTAGCTTGCGAGACCGAGGAAGCTATGGAGTTGCTTCACATTCAGAGGAGGTTCCCAATTCACAATTGCAGACACCTTCTCAGGATTCATGGCAATGCCCTTGGCAGAGATGATATGACCAAGATAAAGAACCTCATCGACCCAAAATTCGCACTTGGAGAACTTGGCGTAAAACTTGTGTTCCCTCAGCTTATCGAGTACCAAACGCAAGTGCTTGGCATGATCTTCCTTGTTCTTCGAGAAAACCAGAATGTCGTCGAGATAGACCAAAACGAAATCATTGGTGTAGGCGTTGAAGATGAAGTTCATCATGCGAGAGAAAGTCGGAGGAGCGTTGACGAGGCCAAAAGACATGACAGTGTATTCATATGAACCATAGCTTGTTCTGAAAGCCGTCTTGGGAATATCTTGCTCACGGATTTGAATCTGATGATAACCCATACGGAGATCAAGCTTGGAGAATACTTGGGCACCTTTGAGTTGTTCAAACAGCTCGTTGATGTTGGGAAGTGGGTACTTGTTCTTTATGATCTTCTTGTTCAATGGACGGTAATCAACACAAAGTCGGTCCGTTCCATCCTTCTTCTTCACAAAAAGAACACCACAACCCCACGGAGAAGAACTAGGCCGGATGAGACCCATTCTCTCTTGAATATCGAGTTGCTTCTTCAGCTCCTTCAACTCTTCAGGTCCGAGCTTGTAAGGACGCTTGCACACAGGTTCTGTACTGGGCTCAAGATCAATAACGAATTCAACTGGCCGGTGCGGAGGCATTCCTGGAAGCTCTTCTGGAAAGACGTCTTGATTTTCGCAAACGACTGGAATTTGCGAGATAGCATCCAGTTCACCCTTCTCATTGAGAGAAAATAGACGGATGGTATTATCCCGAGCGGCAAAGACAATTACATCCTCAGACGAATGAGTCAATTGAATCTGCCTGGCAGCACAATCAAGATGTGCCTTGTGCTTAGAAAGCCAATCCATTCCGAGAATAAGATTACTATCCGAGTTACCAAGGATCATTGGAGAAGCCAGACACTTGAAATCACCCATCGAGATAGAAATATCCGGAACCTCGTAGTTAGTGAGCAAACATCTACTCAGAGAGACAACTGCTAACGGTTTATGCATGACTTGAGAAAACCAACCATGCTTAGATGCAAAAGGTCTCGAGATAAAACAATGTGATGCACCAGTGTCGAAAAGAACTTTTGTGGGAACATTGTTAACAGAAGGTTACCCATGATGACATCTGATGAATCCTCTGCCTGAGCTGCATTCACCATATTGACCTTGGCGTACTTGGGGTTATGCTTGACCGCAGCTGTACTTGCCGATCTGGCAGGAGGAGGAGGAGGGAGACGCCTCTGATTGAGACACTTGTTGGCATAGTGACCCTTCTGTTGGCACTTGTTGCACGTGACCTCTAAAAGCGGACGGTGATACAGAGCACTCGATCTTGGAGCTTGAGACGAAGTCTTGTTCTGAAAGCCAGGGTTGGGTGGGTGGGAAGATCCACTGCCACCTTTGCTCTTCTGCTGATACGGCTGACGGAACGGAGGAGGAGGAAGCCAATACTTCTGCTGCTTGGCCACTTGAGTAGAGGAAGAAGGAGTAGCATCTCTGACTCGCTTCTTGGAAGCATCACACCTCAGTTGAGCGGCCTCTTGCTTCAATGCCATGTTGTAGAACTCATCGTACCTCAAGGGCTCAAAGATAACAAGAGCTAGCTGGATTTCTTCTCTGAGACCACCCCTGAACTGGTATATCATGCTCTTCTCATCAGGGACGTCCTGCTTAGCAAAACGGGCGAGCTTCTGAAACAACTTGTTGTAGTCATAGACAGACAAATAGCCTTGCTTCAGGTTGCGGAATTCCTCACGCTTGCTTTCAACCACGCTCAGGGGGATGTGATGAGCTCTAAAATCTTGACGAAATTCATCCCAAGTAATAACACGTCCACCTCTGGAATCCTTGTACTGCTGGAACCATTCTGCAGCTTGATCTTTGAGTTGGAAGGAAGCAAACTTGACAAAGTCCTCAGGCCTGACGTTACTGCACTCGAAATGCTTGCACAGATCCACGAGCCAATCGTCAGCATCGGTTGCCTCAACACAATTTCTGAAAGTCTTTGGCCCGTTAGCAAGGAACTGGTTGAGTGTAGCAAAGTGATTCTGATTGTTGCCTTGGTTCCCTTGGCTGCCTTGATTGCGCTCTTGAAGAATTTGCATGATCAACTGTGTGTTTGCATTGGTTGCGGCCATCACAGCTTGTCATGCCTCCGGAGGAGGTGGAGGTGGTGGCGGATCTTGATTCTGATTTTGATTGGTGCTCTTAGCGGGAGCCATCCTGAAGAGGTTGACCACCGTTAGCACATAGACAGATAAATGAAGTTGAATCCAACGGAATGAAAATTGCAACATATAGTCTTCACATCCGAACAAAATTAACGAATGCATTCCTCTTGAAATGGTCACATATCCATAAATTGAGAAGCCACTTAGAATTTAGGTAGAGAAATAAATCAACAAGGTACGGATCAAGAACGAATACTCGGTAAGAAATCCTAATCTCAAACCAAATATCCGTGGAAGAAGAACTAGAGCTACGAGAATTCCCACATATGAAACTCCCGAACCTTTCCGGTTATGCAATCAGGTGTTGGGGATACAGGGGAAGCATAATATCTCACCCAAATCTAGCAAATCCTACATCCAGCTGTATCCATCCTTTAACACATAACCGAGAAAAACTTCGGAAACCATCTACCTCAACCTTTGAAAAGCATCCGTTATACAAGTTATGGCGATACTCCCGAACTCCCGCCCCAGTACTGGGTGGCATCGAGGTTATCTTACCAACGAACTACATAAAAGAGATTTTCGATGTCGGCGTACTAGACTCAGGTATTCCAGAACTGCAACGATAAAATTATGACGACAACACCTCAGAGCTCAACTCCCCGGGACACTTCCACAAAACCCCTGACAGGAGGCACCAAGACAATGTTCTCGTCATAAAACCATCGGAACGATTCCAAGATACCCGCGTGATCCTAAAAAAATTAGTGAAATTTGAGAAGAGAAGACTCAAAACTCTACGTCAGGATGCCTTACCAGAGCGATGAGGAGACTGGGAAGTAAAAAAGAATTCCTAAACTCTCCGATATATAATTCCTAAAAGACTCAAAACATTTTTCTAGACACAACTCGGCTGCTAAAACGATCAAGCAATGGGGCTCCTAAGGTCGGGGAAGGCTCTGATTACCAACTTGTAACACCCTCGATGCGACTATATCTCCCACGTGTTGAGGCACGACTTAGAGGCATCATCGCATTGAAGGCATATGTCGCAAGTTAGGCAATCATCACAACATCCCATGTAATATATATAAGATAAAAGGGGAGATAACATAGTTGGTTTACACTCGCCACGTCAATCAAGTACATAAATAACATTACATCATCCAAACACTCATGGCCCGACTACGGCGCCAAAATAAAAGATAACCCAACATGCAACACGGTCCCGATCACCCCCAACTGGGCACCACTACTGATCATCAGGGAAAGACACGTAGTATCATTGAGAGTCCTTGTCGAACTCCCACTTGAGCTCAAGCGCGTCACCTGGAGCGGAATCATCAGGCCCTGCATCTGGTGTAATAGTAATCTGTGAGCCACAGGGACTCAGCAATCTCGCACCCTCGCGATCAAGACTATTTAAGCTTAATAGGTATGGCAAGGTAAATATATGTGGAGCTGCAGCACGCGACTAGCATATGTGGTGGCTATCCTGTTCGCAAAAGAGAGCGAGAAGAGGAGGCAAAGTGCGAGCGAGAAACTAGAGAGCAACCTGCACAAGCATTACTCCAACACCGTGTCCACTTCCCGGACTCCGCCGAGAAGAGGCCATCACGGTAACACACTCAGTTGATTCATTTTAATTAAGTTAAGGTTCAAGTTATCTACAACCGGACATTAATAAATTCCCATCTTCCCATAACCGCAGGCACGGCTTTCGAAAGTTCAAATCCCTGCAGGGGAGTCCCAACTTAGCCCATGACAAGCTCTCACGGTCAACGAAGGAATAGACCTCCTCCCGAGACGTCCCGATCAGACTCGGTATCTCGGTTCTTCAAGACACTTCGACAGGTTAAAACAAATCCAGCAACACCGCCCGAATGTGCCGACAAATCCCGATAGGAGCTGCACATATCTCGTTCTCAGGGCACACTCAGATTGTCTAAACTTTCGGTAGGCCATCCCAGAGTTGCCCCTGGTAGCCACCGGCGGCTGACGAGTTGGACCAACACTCAGAGGAGCACTGGCCCGGGGGGGTTTAAATAAGATGACCCTCGGGCTCCGGAAACCCAAGGGAAAAGAGGCTAGGTGGCAAATGGTAAAACCAAGGTTGGGCATTGCTGGAAAAGCTTTAATCAAGGCGAACTATCAAGGGGTTCCCATTATAACCCAACCGCGTAAGGAACGCAAAATCCGGGAACATAACACCGATATGACGGAAACTAGGGCGGCAAGAGTGGAACAAAACACTAGGCGAGAGGCCGAGCCTTCCACCCTTTACCAAGTATATAGATGCATAAAGATAACATGGCAATATAATGATATCCCAACAAGTAAATAAATGTTCCAACAAGGAACGGCCTCCAATCTTCACCTGCAACTAGCAACGCTATAAGAGGGGCTGAGCAAAGCGGTAACATAGCCAATCAACGGTTTGCTAGGACATGGTGGGTTAGAGGTTTGACATGGCAATTTGGGATGCTTGAAAGCAAGTGGTAGGCATCATAGCATTGGCATAGCAAAAGAGCGAGCATCTAGCAAAGCAAAGATAGTAGTGATTTCGAGGGTATGATCATCTTGCCTGCAAAGTGGTCAGAGTTGACTGGATCCTCGAAAGCAAACTCAACGGGTTCCTCGTTAGCGAACTCATCTCCCAGCTCTACCCAAACAAGACAAACAAGCAACAAGGACAAAATCAACCACGTGCAAGGATCAAACAATATGATGCAAGGATGGTATGCTATGCGGGAAGCGATGCGGGATGCATATGCAAAATTTGACAAGGGATACATGAACCTGGCCTCAACTTGGGAATCCAAGTGTGCCACTAGAAAGATGAGATGAAACGCTTGAAAACGATATAAAGAACGCCGGAATCGGAGTTACGGTTTGGAAATGGCAAGCAATTCAAATATGACCACGTTCTGCGATTTACAGCAAGTAGCCATCTAAATGCAACAAGATAAACAAGCTACAGCACCCAAACATGACAAAAAAATACATGGCAGGGATACATTCATGATGCTTAACAAAAATCTAGCACTGAGCTATGGCCAATTCATCCATTAACAGGTTCAAACAAGCATGGCAAAAATGCATATGGTAAACAGATCTCAGACTTGGTGAAATTAACACTTGTCTGGAATTTCAGATCAGGTAGCACTCTTTGGAGCAACAAAACTACATGCTACAGGACCTGAACATGGCAAAGTAAAGCATGTCATGGAGCTACTCAAAGAGTTTAACAAAAGTCCCTTAGTGACCTTGAGCCAAAAGGGATCAGAAAATACAATTGCAAGCATGTGAACATGGCAAAAACATAATCAGTTCTCAGACTTAGTGAAAACTAGAACATGCTGAAAACAGATATCAAGTAGGCATGTTTACGAGCTCGATAGTCATGATAATCTAAGCATACACCCATCAAGAATACACAAAATTCAAGCTAGACATGGCAAGAACAATAGCACAGCATGCACGGATCAACTACAACATCCTCGGCAAAATTGCTAACAAGTAGACAATCTGCCCAGATTCATGAAGTAGCAAAAGTAGAGCTCAATTGACTCAAGCTAGGGTGCTCCATAATTGCAAACAAATACATGGATGGATAGAGCACTGCAAGATTAACAAAACATCCTTACTGATAATCCTCAAAAGAGGCACGGATCACTAGGAAACAACATGAACATATGGCAACATGAGATAAACAGATCAAGGACTTAGTGGAAATGCTAAGTCCCTGAAATCAGCATTACCAAGTGCCTCACTTTGCAAGCTTGTGCTAGTCACCACACACATCAGAAAAATACATGGTTTACACCTCTGGAAAGATGGAAAAACCCTTAACAAAACATATGTAGAGCTCATAGGCATATCATGCACACAATAATCATGGCAAAAATGACAAATATCTAAATGGAGTAGCAGATCTGACAATTATCTCAAGTAGCACTCTTCCAACAGCATTTCGGGCATCAAGATGAACTCAAATGAAAATGATGCAATGATAAGAAATGATGTACTCTCTGAGATGAACATTTTGATATGCTATATGCCCAAAACGAAGCTACGGATGCAAATTATGGCACGATGAACAGGGCAACATGAACTAGGGTTTCAGGACAAAAAGTCAATCGGAGAGGAGTTTTTCCAGATCTGAGATCTGGCCGGGCGCGGACTTCGAGGTTCACCGGAATGGATCTTGAGGCCGCCGGAGATGGGGGCTTCGCCGAATCCGGCCGGTGCTCTGGTCGCCGGGGTCGAAGAAGATGCGGGAAGGCGAGGCGGCGCCGGCCGGTGGGCAGCTCC
>NC_041380.1:569778645-569834086 GCF_002162155.2 Triticum dicoccoides
GTCGCGGGGCGGAGCCGGCCGGTGAAGGGCGGCGAAGGGACGGCGGCGGTGGTCCGGCGCCGTCACGGGAGAGGAGAGGCGGCGCGGGCGAACGGCTGGTGGCGCGCGATGGGCCTCGGGGGCCCGGTTCGGGCCTCCCGGGCCGGCGGCGGGGAAGTGGGCGTGGGCGGCTGGCGAACAGGGTGGCGACACGTGGCGGCGGCGGGGCTGGGCGGACACGTCCGGCGCCGGCGGACGCTGTCCGGCACGCGGAGGGAGAGGATCTGAGGTTAGGGATGGAGGGGATCCGGGATTTTTAGGAGGGGTCCTTTATATAGGCATAGGAGGAGTTAGGAGAGTCCAAAAGAGGTGCGGTTTTTGGCCACGCGATCATGATCGAATGCTCTAGATGATAGAGAGGGTTTTGGTGGGTTTTGGGCCAAATTGGAAGGGTGTTGGGCTGCAACACACACGAGGCCTTTTCGGTCCCTCGGTTAACCGTTGGAGTATCAAACGAAGTCCAAATGATACGAAACTTGACAGGCGGTCTACCGGTAGTAAACCAAGGCCGCTTGGCAAGTCTCGGTCCAATCCGGAAATGTTTAATCCCCACATGCGAAAGAAAGGTAGAAATGACCACCGGAGGAGAACGAAGCGCCGGAATGCAAAATGGACAACGGGGAAAATGCTCGAATGCATGAGATAAACACGTATGCAAAAGCAATGCACATGATGACATGATATGAGATGCATGACAACGACAAAAACACACGGAGACAAAAACCCGAACCCGAGAAAATAAAATAACTTAACGCCGGAAACGGCAAGAGTTGGAATACATATTGGGAAAAGTCATATCCGGGGTGTTACAACACTCCACCACTATGAAAGGATCTCGTCCCAAGATCTAGGACAGAAAGAACGCCGGGTACTCAGTACGGAGGTGATCCTCGCGTTCCCAGGCAGCTTCACGGTTGGAATGGTGTGACCAGTTGACTTTGAGGAATTTTATTGACTTGTTGCGAGTCTTGCGTTCAGTCTCTTCAAGAATAGCAACTGGGTGCTCACGATAGGAGAGATCTTCTTGGAGCTCAATGTCCTCGAAGTTGACGGTGCGGTCAGGAGTCTTGAAGCACTTTCGAAGCTGAGAGACATGGAACACGTCATGAACATTTGCAAAGTTTGAAGGAAGCTCGAGTTGATAGGCGAGATCGCCTCTCTTGCTGACAATCTTGAAAGGCCCCACGTATCTGGGGGCAAGCTTCCCTTTGATACCGAAGCGACGAGTCCCTTTCATAGGAGAGACGCGGAGGTAAACATGATCTCCGATCTCGAAAGCCAAATCATGGTGCTTACTATCATAGTAGCTCTTCTGGCGGGATTGGGCTGCTTTGAGGTTATCTCGAATGACTTTGCACATTTCCTCTGCCTCTGTGACTAAGTCATTTCCCAAAAGCTGACGTTCACCGGTTTCGGACCAGTTGAGAGGGGTACGGCACTTCCTGCCATACAGAATTTCAAATGGGGCCTTGCCCGAACTTGCTTGAAAATTGTTGTTGTAGGAGAATTCAGCATAAGGAAGACAATCCTCCCACTTCATGTCGAAGGAGATCACACAAGCCCTAAGCATATCTTCAAGAATCTGGTTGACACGCTCGACTTGATCGCTAGTTTGAGGATGGAAAGCTGTGCTGAAGCGGATGTTGGTGCACATGGCCTTCTGAAAAGAATCCCAAAACTTGGAGGTAAAGATGTTGCCACGGTCTGAAGAGATCACTTGAGGAATACCATGCAGAGAGACAATTCGAGAGGTATAGAGTTCCGCCAATTGAGCTGCAGTGATTGCCTCTTTGATAGGCAGAAAGTGAGCCACTTTAGTGAGTTTGTCGATGACAACGAATATAGCATCATTGCCACGCTTGGACTTTGGAAACCCAGTCACGAAGTCCATCTCAATGGGGTAAAACTTCCATTCTGGAATGGCAAGAGGTTGGAGGAGACCAGATGGCCTTTGGTGTTCTGCCTTCACTCTTCTGCAGACATCACACTCATTCACGAATTGAGCGATCTCGCGCTTCATTCGAGTCCACCAATAAGCCTGCTTGAGGTCCTGATACATCTTCGTGCTCCCAGGGTGGATGGAGAGGAGAGAATTGTGAGCCTCGTTCATGATCACTTTACGGAGGTCACCTTTGGGCACGACAATACGATCCTCGAAGAAGAGAGTATCCTTTTCATCAAGGCGGTAGCACTTGTACTTGGGTTGACTCTTGGCAATCCCAATCTTCACCTTTTTCTAAAGACTCAATGTGATCTTGGATCACTAAAATATAAAATGAAGAGTCTTGAGCTTTTGAGCTTGAGCCAATCCTTTGTCCTTAGCATTTTGAGGGTTCCACTTTCACATCCATGCCATGCCAATCATTGAGCTTTCCTGAAATAGTCATCTTGGAATAGCATTAGCTCAATGAGCTATATGTTGTTATGAATTACCAAAACCACCTAGGGATAGTTGCACTTTCAATCTCCCCCTTTTTGGTAATTGATGACAACATATAGATCAAAGCTTCGACAAATGATAATAAGCATGAAATATATCATCGCTTTGAGAAGTATGTGACAAGTAAGAGCTCCCCCTAAATTTGTGCATATTTAAAATTTGCTTTGGACTGCAAATGCACAAAGAGTTAAGTCATGGGTTACTCTTCCATGTCACATACATCTTGGTGGAGCGCTTAAAATGATAAGAATGAAATACATGCACTCATCACCAAGAATAGTGAATGATCACATAAGATAGATAAGATGATAATATTAAGCAAACATTAAGTGTAGCTTATGATCAAACACATGATCATCAATGTCTCACGAGCAATGACATAGTATCTCACACAAAAGCAAACAAAGTTCGAAAAACCACCAAATAAAACAAAAGAGAATAAAAGCAACACTAAAAGCAACACTCTCTCTCGAAGCCTATGATCTATACATTTTCTCCCCCTTTGGCAACAAGTTACCAAAAAGTTCCTAGAAAATGCATAGTGCTAAGTCGACACTCAGGCTTGATCTTCAGGTGGTGGTGGAGTCCGGAGCACTCCAAGGACGAAGCCTTCTGTAGACGTGGTCGGAGTCGAGGCTGAAGTGGACACTGGAGCTGGTGGAACTGAGGCTGTAGCTGGTGCAGACATGGTGGCTCTAGGGTCAGCAACTGGCACTGCAGACGACCTCGGACCTCGTGGCACTCTGGCAAAGGCATCAGTTGTAGTCTTGCCTCTCCTCTCCTGAATGTCATCCTGGAGCTGCTCCACTGCAGTTTGAATCTCTGTCACTTTGACATCCAAGTCATAGAACTTTTGTTCCATGATCCTCTCTAAGCTTGCCTAGTTTTGAGTTAGGGTGGCTAGTCCTTGCTCAATCCGCAGGGTAGATGCAATCAAGTAACCAAGCTGCTCTTGTTTGGGTTTTAGGAAATATTCAGATGCCTCCTCTTGAGTAGGCATCTTGGCAGCTTTCTCCTTCCTCGCCTTCTCCTTCTTGGCTTGTGCTTGGGCAGATGATGGCTCATTCTCAGTCATGACCACTTGATTATCTTCAAAGTCCGGACGGATGGGCAGGTGTTCCTTGTCCAATAAGTATATGCCCGTGCCCATCTTAGAGTTGATGAGCTCCTGAATCTGTGGGGCATATCCACAGCTCCTCTTCTGGTCTGCTGCTGTCCTCTTGATTGTTTTGATCATAAGGCTCATGACTTTGAATTTCTGTGGCACATCAAAGATATGAAGCAAGTTGATCGCGTGGCCCCTGATCATCTTGTGATCTCCAGACTTGGGCAATAGGGTGTGCCTAAGAATCCAGTTGATGGTTGGCAGCCCTGACAGAAGATAGTGTACTGAGCCAAACTTGAACGTATCAAGTGCTTCATTTGGAATCTCCTTGTACATGTTTGACATTGAGTTGTGGTCCATCTTCTTCTTGGCATAAATGTCCAAGTCATCGTCATGCTCTTCTGGGGCATTAATCAGCTGAGCCCATTCAGCAACTGTAGACTGGTACCTCGTACCCTCTGACATCCATACAATCCTGCCATCTGGATAGAAATGGGCTCTGGAGTAGAACTGCATGATGAGTTCCTCGTTCCACTTTGTGAGCTTCTGCCCAACAAAGTCCTCTACTCCACATGCCTTGAAGCTGTCCTGCACTCCAGGGTAGTACTCTTCGTTGTCCTTGATGTATTGCCAATCAACCCATCTCATATCACAGACAATTGGCTTCTTGTCTAGCAACACTGTCTCATAAAAGTCTTGCTGCTCCTTGGTGTGAAACCTGTAGTCAACTGCAGTCCTTCTCCTTGAAGCATACGGGTCTGCTTCTCTCCACTTCCGCAGCCCTGAATCTCTCCTGAGTTTCATATCCTCAGCCACAGGATGAGCATCGTTGTGGTCTGGGATCTTGGGCTTGAGCTTTCTCAGAACATGCTCTTCATCATCTTCTTCAGCAGCTTCAGGCACTGGGGCCTTGTTCTTTTCAGTTGCAGGTATGCTCCTCGTATTTCTCTTTGGAGCTGTTTGACCTTTGATGCAGCCTTGGGTGCTTCCTTGGGCTTAGATGCAGTAGCCCTTGATTTGATAGCATCACCCATTAGTTTGGGTGCCTTAGGTGCTGGTGCAGCAACCTCTTCTTCTTCCTCTTCTTCCATGATGGAAGCCTTTCCAAGCACTCTGGCTACGGTCTTCTTGACCCTTTCCTTCCTTTTCTTTCCTTCAGCAGCAACTGGCTCTATGGTTGCAGGCTTTTCAGGAATCTGAGTTGAGGCTCTGGCCTTTGGCATAGGCTGCCTACCTGCTGGCCTTTTGATTTTCAATCCTGGCTTTGTGCCTTGAGCTGAGCCATGTTCCTTCTCGAGCACTACTCTCTTTGAAGTTGCTTCCTCTTCTGCCACATAGTCCTCATCCTCTGATTCTGAGGTTCTCTTCTTCCTTTGTCTTGTGGCAGCTTTTGGCAGATTGCTAGGGGTGCTCCTGTTGCCTTCATCTGAAGAACTTGAGGGACTAGTGCCCTCACTCATCTGCACTGGCTGTTCTGACATGTTCTTGCTATCACTTTGGTCTGACATGATGAACAAGCTGACTGCTGACCCTGTGAATAGTTTATAGATGAGATAGAGTGGATGAGCATCACAAAATGCAGAGATTTTTGCAAAACAATAATTCAAAAACTTAGTTTAGTTTCCCACTAAAAGCATCTCGGATCTACCGATTTCTAAACTCGGTGATACCGAAGCAGTTTTGGCACCTAAACTAGTGAACTCAGTCAGACCGAGTCACAGTTCGGTGGCACCGAGACTGCTAGGGTTTCACAGAGTTCCAAAATCGGTCACACCGATAAGTAATTCTCGGTCAGACCGAGTCTCACTTGTGCAATGGCATAAGCCAAATCGGTGGGACCGAGTTTTTCAACTCGGTGGGTCCGAGATGGTTTCGGCGGAAACCTAACCCTAAAATTTTCGAATTAAACCTAATCTACAAGTTCATTGACTGGACAGAAGTTTAACAAACATGGCAAGAATCATGATGATCACAATGTGCTAAGAATCGGATTGGGGAGTAGCACAAAGATCGAGTCCATACCCTAGTTCGGCGGAGACTCACTACGGCGGCAACGGCGGGGTTGAATTTCCGTTGACGGCGACGGAGACCAGCGACTGGAGGCGGCTGGCGGCGAGGAGACGATCCGGAGACCAAGTTGGCAGAGCAGGCTATCGCGCGGGTGAAGGGGTTCGGAGAAATTTCCAAATTTTTGCCCGTGACTATATATAGCCCGACCCTGTCGGTGTGACCGAGTGGAACAACTCGGTGGCACCGAGATGCAAAACTGTATACAGTTGTTGCAACTCGGTGTGACCGAATGGTTCAAATCGGTTGCACCGAGATCAAAAACCTAGATCAACTTAAGGATCTCAGTAGGACCGAAAGTAGGGTATCGGTCAGACCGGGAATCATAAAGAGGTTTTGGAAGTTTAAGTCTATGACGAATCGGGGACTCCGAGCGCTCCTCACACAGAGTGGTTCGAATCTGACTTGATCAAATTTTGTGATGTAGCATGAATAGAGTTTGAGACGAGAAAAGCATAGATAGCTAGAGGAGGTTCTTAGGCATTCTTGTCCATCCACTTGGCAAAAGGAAACAAAACCAAACAATCAAAACAACAAGTGGATGTCCTCGAATGAGTAAAATATGCAACCAGCATGCTCACACAATAAGATGGCAAATGAAATATGTGACAAGGCATGCACAACCAATTCTAGCATCTATCAAGCAATTTGCGATGACAAGGTCATCTATATATGAGTATATTGACTTAGGAGTCAAGTGAGAACACTTGATCATAGGTCATACTCATCGTTTAAGCTCAAGTGGGGTTACCACTTTTACATAAAGCATTGTTGTGTTCACATCTTTAGAGTTGCTTTAGCTCAAGTCTTAGAGTAAAGCTCCCCCTAGATGTGATATCCCCCCTTATAGGGATGAACTAACCTCGGGTTTTGTCGATGATGACTTCATGTAGTTGTTGAAGATGTGGATGCTCAATGTTGATGTAGATCACTTGGAGCTATCCATTTGAGTGAATTGCACTTTCAATACCTACATGTGTTAGTCCCACAAGGAACAAACAAGGATATCCATAGACATAGAGTGATGCACACACAAGATGATGTCCATGAAAACTTTTAGGTTACCTTGTCCCTTGTATTACCAACAAGAGGGTTTGTGACTCCTTGAACTAGTGCAAGATGTGGAAGTTGATTGCACTTGTTCTTGCCAAAATGATAAGAGTGAAGTATGTTGGCGGAGTCACCCTCAAGAACTCTCTAGTTCTTCTTCTTTTGGATCCACACCATCTTGATAGGAATCCTTGGAGTTGTAGTCGTACTTGATGAAGTGGAACTTGAAGTAGTCTTGGGAATCCACTTCACTAAGGTCTTAGGAGCTTCTTCAAATGCATCAATTTCCTCTTGAAGCTTGTCCTTGCCTTTTTGCTTGTAGTCTTGTGATGGAAGATCATCTTGAGCTTGTGTCCCCTTGAAAGAAGTATCATACTTCTCTTGTTGAGGAACAAACTTTGTCTTGGGGTATTGATCTTCTTCCCACTCAACTCCATTGGCATTGAACTTTCGTTCAAAACCAACACCTTGATTCTTCCCGTGCATTCCTTGCTTGCGCACAATTTCCTCGAATTGCTTACTCCCGGCAAGGCTTTTGTACACTCCTTTCTCTATAATTCCCTTAAATAAGCTATTTTCTTGCTCAAGTGTAACTTGGATAAGAGAATCATTAGTGGAATCAAGAGAACTACTAGAAGCAACAATATTGGATTTAGCATGATCATTGTTACTGCTAGAGGAAGAATCTTTCTTGTTCTTGTTACTAGACTTGACTTGAGGCATGTAAGTGGATAAGAGTAAACGCTTGGCAATGTAAGAAGAACTTTTCTTGCGGAGATCATCATTGATTGCTTTTAAGAACTCATGCTCTTGCTCAAGATTGAGCTTTTCAAGGCGTAATTTCTCATGAGCTCTTAAAAGTTCTCGATGATCTTCGAAGATAGTTTCATGAGCTAACTTAAGAGTGTTTAGTTCTTTAGTTAGAGCCTCAATCTTCTCCTTATCATTGTCATTCGTTTTATCTTGATTAGCATGATTAATTGACGTTTCATCATAGTATTCATCACTAGAGTTGTCAACAAGCAAATCATCACCTAACAAGTCATCTTCATCACTATTGAAATCAATATACTCGGGGTGTGTTACCTTAGGACCTTTGGCCATGAAGCATCTTCCAATTTCTTCATTTGGTGAGTCAAATATGTCGTAGGAGTTGGTTGACACAAGTGCTAGACCGACAACACCTTCATCTTGAGTATCTTCGGAGTCGGAGTGATAACTTCTCTCGGAGTGGCTGTCGGAGTCGGAGCCGGATACCCATTCACCAACATGAGCTTGATGTCTTCGTTTTGTGTAGCTCCTTGATGATTTTTCCTTCCTTTCCGAATCCTTGCTTCTCTGTGAGTATCTTCGTTCATAACGATCATCTCTACTCCTTCTCTCTCTTGGTGGTGATTCTTTGCTTCTTCTTTTTGGAGAATCTTCTCTTCTCTTGTAGGGAGCCGTACACTCATTGGAATAGTGTCCGGGTCTTCCACAACTGTAGCAGTTTCGCTCTCGACTAGATGATCTTTTGTCATTGTAGGACCTTGACTTGAAGCTTCTATCTTTGCTTCTACTCTTGTAGAACTTGTTGAAGTTCTTCACCATTAAGCTCAATTCTTCATTGAAGTTTTGTTTCTCACTTGATGATGTAGGGGCTTCGCATGAGGCTTTGTAGGCACCACTTGATTTGTTGTGAAGTTCCTCTTTATCCTTAAGTGACATCTCATGAGCAACAATTCTTCCAATCACCTCCGTTGGCTTGAGATCTTTGTAATTGGGCATCATTTGGATCAACATGCACACGGTATCATATTTTCCATCCAAGGCTCTTAGAATCTTCTTGATGATGAATCTATCGGTCATCTCTTCACTTCCTAAGCCGGCAATCTCATTTGTGATGAGAGCAAGCCTAGAGTACATTTTAGCGACACCTTCACCATCCTTCATTTTGAACTTGTCAAGTTGACTTTGAAGCACATCCAACTTGGATTCCTTGACGGAGTCGGTACCTTCGTGCATATCAATCAAAGTGTCCCAAATTTCCTTTGCATTCTCAAGACGGCTGATTTTGTTGAATTCTTCGGGGCACAATCCGTTGAAGATAATATCACAAGCTTGAGCATTGTATTGCAACATCTTCAACTCATCCGCGGTAGCTTCACGGTTTGGTTCTTTCCCATCAAAGAAGTCACCTTGCAAACCAACACACACAATAGCCCAAACGGCGGGGTTATGTCCAAGAATATGCATTTTCATTTTATGCTTCCAACTAGCAAAATTAGTACCATCAAAGTAAGGACCTCTACGGTGATAATTTCCCTCGCTAGACGCCATACTCTCCTAGGTTGTGAAACCAAGGCTATGACCACCAAAAGCTATGGAGATCAAAGCAAATGGAGACCAAAGCTCCGATACCACTTGTAGGATCGAAAGTATGTCTAGAGAGGGGGTGATTAGACTACTTGACCAAATAAAAACTTAACCTTTTCCCAATTTTAGTTCTTGGCAGATTTTAGCTATTGTAGGACAAGTCAAGCAATCATCACACAATTCAAGCAAGCATGCAAAGAGTATATTGGCAGCGGAAAGTAAAGCATGCAACTTGCAAGAATGTAAAGGGAAGGGTTTGGAGAATTCAAACGCAATTGGAGACACGGATGTTTTTCCCGTGGTTCGGATAGGTGGTGCTATCCTACATCCACGTTGATGGAGACTTCAACCCACGAAGGGTAACGGTTGCGCGAGTCCACGGATGGCTCCACCCACGAAGGGCAATGGTTGCGCGAGTCCACGGAGGGATCCACCCATGAAGGGTCCATGAAGAAGCAACCACCCACAAAGGGTCCACGAAGTAGCAACCTTGTCTATCCCACCATGGCCATCGCCCACGAAGGACTTGCCTCACTAGAGGTAGATCTTCACGAAGTAGGCGATCTCCTTGCCCTTACAAACTCCTTGGTTCAACTCCACAATCTTGTCGGAGGCTCCCAAGTGACACCTAGCCAATCTAGGAGACACCACTCTCCAAGAAGTAACAAATGGTGTGTAGGTAGTGAACTCCTTGCTCTTGTGCTTCAAATGATAGTCTCCCCAACACTCAACTCTCTCTCATAGGATTTGGATTTTGTGGAAAGAAGATTTGAGTGGAAAGCAACTTGGGGAAGGCTAGAGATCAAGATTCATATGGTAGGAATGGAATATCTTGGTCTCAACACATGAGTAGGTGGTTCTCTCTCAGAACATATGAGTTGGAATTGTGTATGTGTTCTGATGGCTCTCTCCATGAATGAAGAGGAGGTGGAGGGGTATATATAGCCTCCACACAAAATCCAACCGTTACACATAGTTTTCCAATCTCGGTGGAACCGAATCAACAAACTCGGTCGGACCGAAAAGGTAAACCTAGTGACCGTTAGAGATTTTCGGTGGGACTGACATGCAACTCGGTAGGACCGATATGGTTAGGGTTTGGGCATAATGTAATCTCGGTGAGACCGATTACACAAACTCGGTGAGACCGAGTTTGGTAATAAGCTAACCAGAGAGTTGGTTAGGCAAACTCGGTGGGACCGATTTGCTCTTTCGGTGAGACCGAAAAGTTACAAAAGGGAAACAAAGAGTTTACATTGCAATCTCGGTGGGACCGATTCGCTCTTTCGGTGAGACCGAAAAGTTACGAAAGGGAAACAGAGAGTTTGCAATCCCATCTCGGTGAGACCGAGATCCCTATCGGTAGAACCGAATTGCTCGGGTTTGGCAGTGGCTTATGACAAGTGAAACTCGGTGGCGCCGGATAGAAAGAATCGGTAGGACCGAGTTTGGCTTAGGGTTTAGGTCATATGTGGATATGGGAAAGTAATTGAGGGTTTTGGAGCATATCACTAAGCACATGAAGCAAGAGGCTCATTAAGCAACACCTCATACCTCCTTGATAGTATTGGCTTTTCCTAAAGACTCAATGTGATCTTGGATCACTAAAATATAGAATGAAGAGTCTTGAGCTTTTGAGCTTGAGCCAATCCTTTGTCCATAGCATTTTGAGGGTTCCACTTTCACATCCATGCCATGCCAATCATTGAGCTTTCCTGAAATAGTCATCTTGGAATAGCATTAGCTCAATGAGCTATATGTTGTTATGAATTACCAAAACCACCTAGGGATAGTTGCACTTTCAATCTCCCCCTTTTTGGTAATTGATGACAACATATAGATCAAAGCTTCAACAAATGATAATAAGCATGAAATATATCGTCGCTTTGAGAAGTATGTGACAAGTAAGAGCTCCCCCTAAATTTGTGCATATTTAAAATTTGCTTTGGACTGCAAATGCACAAAGAGTTAGAGTCATGGGTTACTCTTCCATGTCACATACATCTTGGTGGAGCGTTTAAAATGATAAGAATGAAATACATGCACTCATCACCAAGAATAGTGAATGATCACATAAGATAGATAAGATGATAATATTAAGCAAACATTAAGTGTAGCTTATGATCAAACACATGATCATCAATGTCTCACGAGCAATGACATAGTATCTCACACAAAAGCAAACAAAGTTCGAAAAACCACCAAATAAAACAAGAGAGAATAAAAGCAACACTCTCTCTCGAAGCCTATGATCTATACATTTTCTCCCCCTTTGGCAACAAGTTACCAAAAAGTTCCTAGAAAATGCATAGTGCTAAGTCGACACTCAGGCTTGATCTTCAGGTGGTGGTGGAGTCCGGAGCACTCCAAGGACGAAGCCTTCTGTAGACGTGGTCAGAGTCGAGGCTGAAGTGGACACTGGAGCTGGTGGAACTGAGGCTGTAGCTGGTGCAGACGTGGTGGCTCTGGGGTCAGCAACTGGCACTGCAGACGACCTCGGACCTCGTGGCACTCTGGCAAAGGCATCAGTTGTAGTCTTGCCTCTCCTCTCCTGCATGTCATCCTGGAGCTGCTCCACTGCAGTCTGAATCTCTGTCACTTTGACATCCAAGTCATAGAACTTTTGTTCCATGATCCTCTCTAAGCTTGCCTAGTTCTGAGTTAGGGTGGCTAGTCCTTGCTCAATCCGCAGGGTAGATGCAATCAAGTAACCAAGCTGCTCTTGTTTGGTTTTTAGGAAATATTCAGATGCCTCCTCTTGAGTAGGCATCTTGGCAGCTTTCTCCTTCCTCCCCTTCTCCTTCTTGGCTTGTGCTTGGGCAGATGATGGCTCATTCTCAGTCATGACCACTTGATTATCTTCAAAGTCCGGACGGATGGGCAGGTGTTCCTTGTCCAATAAGTATATGCCCGTGCCCATCTTAGAGTTGATGAGCTCCTGAATCTCTGGGGCATATCCATAGCTCCTCTTCTGGTCTGCTGCTGTCCTCTTGATTGTTTCGATCATAAGGCTCATGACTTTGAATTTCTGTGGCACATCAAAGATATGAATCAAGTTGATCGCGTGGCCCCTGATCATCTTGTGATCTCCAGACTTGGGTAATAGGGTGTGCCTAAGAATCCAGTTGATGGTTGGCAGCCCTGACAGAAGATAGTGTACTGAGCCAAACTTGAACGTATCAAGTGCTTCATTTGGAATCTCCTTGTACATGTTTGACATTGAGTTGTGGTCCATCTTCTTCTTGGCATAAATGTCCAAGTCATCGTCATGCTCTTCTGGGGCATTAATCAGCTGAGCCCATTCAGCAACTGTAGACTGGTACCTCGTACCCTCTGACATCCATACAATCCTGCCATCTGGATAGAAATGGGTTGTGGAGTAGAACTGCATGATGAGTTCCTCGTTCCACTTTGTGAGCTTCTGCCCAACAAAGTCCTCTACTCCACATGCCTTGAAGCTATCCTGCACTCCAGGGTAGTACTCTTCGTTGTCCTTGATGTATTGCCAATCAACCCATCTCATATCACAGACAATTGGCTTCTTGTCTAGCAGCACTGTCTCATAAAAGTCTTGCTGCTCCTTGGTGTGAAACCTGTAGTCAATTGCAGTCCTTCTCCTTGAAGCATACGGGTCTGCTTCTCTCCACTTCCGGAGCCCTGAATCTCTCCTGAGTTTCATATCCTCAGCCACAGGATGAGCATCGTTGTGGTCTGGGATCTTGGGCTTGAGCTTTCTCAGAACATGCTCTTCATCATCTTCTTCAGCAGCTTCAGGCACTGGGGCCTTGTTCTTTTCAGTTGCAGGTATGCTCCTCGTATTTCTCTTTGGAGCTGTCTTGACCTTTGATGCAGCCTTGGGTGCTTCCTTGGGCTTAGATGCAGTAGCCCCTGATTTGATAGCATCACCCATTAGCTTGGGTGCCTTAGGTGCTGGTGCAGCAACCTCTTCTTCTTCCTCTTCTTCCATGATGGAAGCCTTTCCAAGCACTCTGGCTACGGTCTTCTTGACCCTTTCCTTCCTTTTTTTTCTTCAGCAGCAAATGGCTCTATGGTTGCAGGCTTTTCAGGAATCTGAGTTGAGGCTCTGGCCTTTGGCATAGGCTGCGTACCTGCTGGCCTTTTGATTTTCAATCCTGGCTTTGTGCCTTGAGCTGAGCCATGTTCCTTCTCGAGCACTACTCTCTTTGAAGTTGCTTCCTCTTCTGCCACATAGTCCTCATCCTCTGATTCTGAGGTTCTCTTCTTCCTTTGTCTTGTGGCAGCTTTTGGCAGATTGCTAGGGGTGCTCCTGTTGCCTTCATCTGAAGAACTTGAGGGACTAGTGCCCTCACTCATCTGCACTGGCTGTTCTGACATGTTCTTGCTATCACTTTGGTCTGACATGATGAACAAGCTGACTGCTGACCCTGTGAATAGTTTATAGATGAGATAGAGTGGATGAGCATCACAAAATGCAGAGATTATTGCAAAAGAATAATTCAAAAACTTAGTTTAGTTTCCCACTAAAAGCATCTCAGATCTACCGATTTCTAAACTCGGTGATACCGAAGCAGTTTTGGCACCTAAACTAGTGAACTCGGTCAGACCGAGTCACAGTTCAGTGGCACCGAGACTGCTAGGGTTTCACAGAGTTCCAAAATCGGTCACACCGATAAGTAATTCTCGGTCAGACCGAGTCTCACTTGTGCAATGGCATAAGCCAAATCGGTGGGACCGAGTTTTTCAACTCGATGGGTCCGAGATGGTTTCGGCGGAAACCTAACCCTAAAATTTTCGAATTAAACCTAATCTACGAGTTCATTGACTGGATAGAAGTTTAACAAACGTGGCAAGAATCATGATGATCACAATGTGCTAAGAATCGGATTGGGGAATAGCACAAAGATCGAGTCCATACCCTAGTTCGGCGGAGACTCGCTACGGCGGCAACGGCGGGGTTGAATTTCCATTGACGGCGATGGAGATCAGCGACTGGAGGCGGCTGGCGGCGAGGAGACGATCCGGAGACCAAGTTGGCAGAGCAGGCTATCGCGCGGGCGAAGGGGTTCGGAGAAATTTCCAAATTTTTGCCCATGTCTATATATAGCCCGACCCTGTCGGTGTGACCGAGTGGAACAACTCGGTGGCACCGAGATGCAAAACTGTATACAGTTGTTGCAACTCGGTGTGACCGAATGGTTCAAATCGGTTGCACCGAGATCGAAAACCTAGATCAACTTAATGATCTCGGTAGGACCGAAAGTAGGGTATCAGTCAGACCGAGAATCATAAAGAGGTTTCGGAAGTTTAAGTCTATGACGAATCGGGGACTCCGAGCGCTCCTCACACAGAGTGGTTCGAATCTGACTTGATCAAATTTTGTGATGTAGCATGAATAGAGTTTGAGACGAGAAAAGCATAGATAGCTAGAGGAGGTTCTTAGGCATTCTTGTCCATCCACTTGGCAAAAGGAAACAAAACCAAACAATCAAAACAACAAGTGGATGTCCTCGAATGAGTAAAATATGCAACCAGCATGCTCACACAATAAGATGGCAAATGAAATATGTGACAAGGCATGCACAACCAATTCTAGCATCTATCAAGCAATTTGCGATGACAAGGTCATCTATATATGAGTATATTGACTTAGGAGTCAAGTGAGAACACTTGATCATAGGTCATACTCATTGTTTAAGCTCAAGTGGGGTTACCACTTTTACATAAAGCATTGTTGTGTTCACATCTTTAGAGTTGCTTTAGCTCAAGTCCTAGAGTAAAGCTCCCCCTAGATGTGATATCCCCCCTTAGAGGGATGAACTAACCTCGGGTTTTGTCGATGATGACTTCATGTAGATGTTGAAGATGTGGATGCTCAGTGTTGATGTAGATCACTTGGAGCTATCCATTTGAGTGAATTGCACTTTCAATACCTACATGGGTTAGTCCCACAAGGAACAAACAAGGATATCCATAGACATAGAGTGATGCACACACAAGATGATGTCCATGAAAACTTTTAGGTTACCTTGTCCCTTGTCTTACCAACAAGAGGATTTGTGACTCCTTGAACTAGTGCAAGATGTGGAAGTTGATTGCACTTGTTCTTGCCAAAATGATAAGAGTGAAGTATGTTGGCGGAGTCACCCTCAAGAACTCTCTAGTTCTTCTTCTTTTGGATCCACACCATCTTGATGAGAATCCTTGGAGTTGTAGTCGTACTTGATGAAGTGGAACTTGAAGTAGTCTTGGGAATCCACTTCACTAAGGTCTTAGGAGCTTCTTCAAATGCATCAATTTCCTCTTGAAGCTTGTCCTTGCCTTTTTGCTTGTAGTCTTGTGATGGAAGATCATCTTGAGCTTGTGTCCCCTTGAAAGAAGTATCATACTTCTCTTGTTGAGGAACAAACTTTGTCTTGGGGTATTGATCTTCTTCCCACTCAACTCCATTGGCATTGAACTTTCGTTCAAAACCAACACCTTGATTCTTCCCGTGCATTCCTTGCTTGCGCACAATTTCCTCGAATTGCTTACTCCCGGCAAGGCTTTTGTACACTCATTTCTCTATAATTCCCTTAAATAAGCTATTTTCTTGCTCAAGTGTAACTTGGCTAAGAGAATCATTAGTGGAATCAAGAGAACTACTAGAAGCAACAATATTGGATTTAGCATGATCATTGTTACTGCTAGAGGAAGAATCTTTCTTGTTCTTGTTACTAGACTTGACTTGAGGCATGTAGGTGGATAAGAGTAAACGCTTGGCAATGTAAGAAGAACTTTTCTTGCGGAGATCATCATTGATTGCTTTTAAGAACTCATGCTCTTGCTCAAGATTGAGCTTTTCAAGGCGTAATTTCTCATGAGCTCTTAAAAGTTCTCGATGATCTTCGAAGATAGTTTCATGAGCTAACTTAAGAGTGTTTAGTTCTTTAGTTAGAGCCTCAATCTTCTCCTTATCATTGTCATTCGTTTTATCTTGATTAGCATGATTAATTGACGTTTCATCATAGTATTCATCACTAGAGTTGTCAACAAGCAAATCATCACCTAACAAGTCATCTTCATCACTATTGAAATCAATATACTCGGGGTGTGTTACCTTAGGACCTTTGGCCATGAAGCATCTTCCAATTTCTTCATTTGGTGAGTCAAATATGTCGTAGGAGTTGGTTGACCATGTGCTAGACCGGCAACACCTTCATCTTGAGTATCTTCGGAGTCGGAGTGATAACTTCTCTCGGAGTGGCTGTCGGAGTCGGAGCCGGATACCCATTCACCAACATGAGCTTGATGTCTTCGTTTTGTGTAGCTCCTTGATGATTTTTCCTTCCTTTCCGAATCCTTGCTTCTTCGTGAGTATCTTCGTTCATAACGATCATCTCTACTCCTTCTCTCTCTTGGTGGTGATTCTTTGCTTCTTCTTTTTGGAGAATCTTCTCTTCTCTTGTAGGGAGTCGTACACTCATTGGAATAGTGTCCGGGTCTTCCACAACTGTAGCAGTTTCGCTCTCGACTAGAAGATCTTTTGTCATTGTAGGACCTTGACTTGAAGCTTCTATCTTTGCTTCTACTCTTGTAGAACTTGTTGAAGTTCTTCACCATTAAGCTCAATTCTTCATTGAAGTTTTGTTTCTCACTTGATGATGTAGGGGCTTCACATGAGGCTTTGTAGGCACCACTTGATTTGTTGTGAAGTTCTTCTTTATCCTTAAGTGACATCTCATGAGCAACAATTCTTCCAATCACCTCCGTTGGCTTGAGATCTTTGTAATTGGGCATCATTTGGATCAACGTGCACACGGTATCATATTTTCCATCCAAGGCTCTTAGAATCTTCTTGATGATGAATCTATCGGTCATCTCTTCACTTCCTAAGCCGGCAATCTCATTTGTGATGAGAGCAAGCCTAGAGTACATTTCAGCGACACCTTCACCATCCTTCATTTTGAACTTGTCAAGTTGACTTTGAAGCACATCCAACTTGGATTCCTTGACGGAGTCGGTACCTTCGTGCATATCAATCAAAGTGTCCCAAATTTCCTTTGCATTCTCAAGACGGCTGATTTTGTTGAATTCTTCGGGGCACAATCCGTTGAAGAGAATATCACAAGCTTGAGCATTGTATTGCAACATCTTCAACTCATCCGCGGTAGCTTCACGGTTTGGTTCTTTCCCATCAAAGAAGTCACCTTGCAAACCAACACACACAATAGCCCAAACGGCGGGGTTATGTCCAAGAATATGCATTTTCATTTTATGCTTCCAACTAGCAAAATTATTACCATCAAAGTAAGGACCTCTACGGTGATAATTTCCCTCGCTAGACGCCATACTCTCCTAGGTTGTGAAACCAAGGCTATGACCACCAAAAGCTATGGAGATCAAAGCAAATGGAGACCAAAGCTCTGATACCACTTGTAGGATGGAAAGTATGTCTAGAGGGGGGTGATTAGACTACTTGACCAAATAAAAACTTAACCTTTTCCCAATTTTAGTTCTTGGCAGATTTTAGCTATTGTAGGACAAGTCAAGCAATCATCACACAATTCAAGCAAGCATGCAAAGAGTATATTGGCAGCGGAAAGTAAAGCATGCAACTTGCAATAATGTAAAGGGAAGGGTTTGGAGAATTCAAACGCAATTGGAGACACGGATGTTTTTCCCGTGGTTCGGATAGGTGGTGCTATCCTACATCCACGTTGATGGAGACTTCAACCCACGAAGGGTAACGGTTGCGCGAGTCCACGGAGGGCTCCCCACACGAAGGGTAATGGTTGCGCGAGTCCATGGAGGGCTCCACCCACGAAGGGTCCACGAAGAAGCAACCACCCACAAAGGGTCCACGAAGTAGCAACCTTGTCTATCCCACCATGGCCATCGCCCACGAAGGACTTGCCTCACTAGCGGTAGATCTTCACGAAGTAGGCGATCTCCTTGCCCTTACAAACTCCTTGGTTCAACTCCACAATCTTGTCGGAGGCTCCCAAGTGACACCTAGCCAATCTAGGAGACACCACTCTCCAAGAAGTAACAAATGGTGTGTAGGTAATGAACTCCTTGCTCTTGTGCTTCAAATGATAGTCTCCCCAACACTCAACTCTCTCTCTCATAGGATTTGGATTTTGTGGAAAGAAGATTTGAGTGGAAAGCAACTTGGGGAAGGCTAGAGATCAAGCTTCATATGGTAGGAATGGAATATCTTGGTCTCAACACATGAGTAGGTGGTTCTCTCTCAGAACATATGAGTTGGAATTGTGTATGTGTTATGATGGCTCTCTCCATGAATGAAGAGGAGGTGGAGGGGTATATATAGCCTCCACACAAAATCCAACCGTTACACACAGTTTTCCAATCTCGGTGGGACCGAATCAACAAACTCGGTCGGACCGAAAAGGTAAACCTAGTGGCCGTTAGAGATTTTCGGTGGGACTGACATGCAACTCGGTAGGACCGATATGGTTAGGGTTTGGGCATAACGTAATCTCGGTGAGACCGATTACACAAACTCGGTGAGACCGAGTTTGGTAATAAGCTAACCAGAGAGTTGGTCAGGCAAACTCGGTGGGACCGATTTGCTCTTTCGGTGAGACCGAAAAGTTAGAAAAGGGAAACAAAGAGTTTACATTGCAATCTCGGTGGGACCGATTCGCTCTTTCGGTGAGACCGAAAAGTTACGAAAGGGAAATAGAGAGTTTGCAATCCCATCTCGGTGAGACCGAGATCCCTATCGGTAGAACCGAATTGCTCGGGTTTGGCAGTGGCTTATGACAAGTGAAACTCGGTGGCGCCGGATAGAAAGAATCGGTAGGACCGAGTTTGGCTTAGGGTTTAGGTCATATGTGGATATGGGAAAGTAGTTGAGGGTTTTGGAGCATATCACTAAGCACATGAAGCAAGAGGCTCATTAAGCAACACCTCATCCCTCCTTGATAGTATTGGCTTTTCCTAAAGACTCAATGTGATCTTGGATCACTAAAATATAAAATGAAGAGTCTTGATCTTTTGAGCTTGAGCCAATCCTTTGTCCTTAGCACTTTGAGGGTTCCACTTTCACATCCATGCCATGCCAATCATTGAGCTTTCCTGAAATAGTCATCTTGGAATAGCATTAGCTCAATGAGCTATATGTTGTTATGAATTACCAAAACCACCTAGGGATAGTTGCACTTTCAATCTCCCCCTTTTTGGTAATTGATGACAACATATAGATCAAAGCTTCGACAAATGATAATAAGCATGAAATATATCGTCGCTTTGAGAAGTATGTGACAAGTAAGAGCTCCCCCTAAATTTGTGCATGTTTAAAATTTGCTTTGGACTGCAAATGCACAAAGAGTTAGAGTCATGCGTTACTCTTCCATGTCACATACATCTTGGTGGAGCGCTTAAAATGATAAGAATGAAATACATGCACTCATCACGAAGAATAGTGAATGATCACATAAGATAGATAAGATGGTAATATTAAGAAAACATTAAGTGTAGCTTATGATCAAACACATGATCATCAATGTCTCACGAGCAATGACATAGTATCTCACACAAAAGCAAACAAAGTTCGAAAAACCACCAAATAAAACAAGAGAGAATAAAAGCAACACTAAAAGCAACACTCTCTCTCGAAGCCTATGATCTATACATTTTCTCCCCCTTTGGCAACAAGTTACCAAAAAGTTCCTAGAAAATGCATAGTGCTAAGTCGACACTTAGGCTTGATCTTCAGGTGGTGGTGGAGTCCGGAGCACTTCAAGGACGAAGCCTTCTGTAGACGTGGTCGGAGTCGAGGCTGAAGTGGACACTGGAGCTGGTGGAACTGAGGCTGTAGCTGGTGCAGACGTGGTGGCTCTGGGGTCAGCAACTGGCACTGCAGATGACCTCGGACCTCGTGGCACTCTGGCAAAGGCATCAGTTGTAGTCTTGCCTCTCCTCTCCAGCATGTCATCCTGGAGCTGCTCCACTGCAGTCTAAATCTCTCTCACTTTGACATCCAAGTCATAGAACTTTTGTTCCATGATCCTCTCTAAGCTTGCCTGGTTCTGAGTTCGGGTGGCTAGTCCTTGCTCAATCCGCAGGGTGGATGCAATCAAGTAACCAAGCTGCTCTTGTTTGGTTTTCAGGAAATATTCAGATGCCTCCTCTTGAGTAGGCATCTTGGCAGCTTTCTCCTTCCTCGCCTTCTCCTTCTTGGCTTGTGCTTGGGCAGATGATGGCTCATTCTCAGTCATGACCACTTGATTATCTTCAAAGTCCGGACGGATGGGCAGGTGTTCCTTGTCCAATAAGTATATGCCCGTGCCCATCTTAGAGTTGATGAGCTCCTAAATCTGTGGGGCATATCCACAGCTCGTCTTCTGGTTTGCTGCTGTCCTCTTGATTGTTTCAATCATAAGGCTCATGACTTTGAATTTCTGTGGCACGTCAAAGATATGAAGCAAGTTGATCGCGTGGCCCATGATCATCTTGTGATCTCCAGACTTGGGCAATAGGGTGTGCCTAAGAATCCAGTTGATGGTTGGCAGCCCTGATAGAAGATAGTGTACTGAGCCAAACTTGAACGTATCAAGTGCTTCATTTGGAATCTCCTTGTACATGTTTGACATTGAGTTGTGGTCCATCTTCTTCTTGGCATAAATGTCCAAGTCATCGTCATGCTCTTCTGGGGCATTAATCAGCTGAGCCCATTCAGCAACTGTAGACTGGTACCTCGTACCCTCTGACATCCATACAATCCTGCCATCTGGATAAAAATGGGCTGTGGAGTAGAACTGCATGATGAGTTCCTCGTTCCACTTTGTGAGCTTATGCCCAACAAAGTCCTCTACTCCACATGCCTTGAAGCTGTCCTGCACTCCAGGGTAGTACTCTTCGTTGTCCTTGATGTATTGCCAATCAACCCATCTCATATCACAGACAATTGGCTTCTTGTCTAGCCGCACTGTCTCATAAAAGTCTTGCTGCTCCTTGGTGTGAAACCTGTAGTCAACTGCAGTCCTTCTCCTTGAAGCATACGGGTCTGCTTCTCTCCACTTCCGCAGCCCTGAATCTCTCCTGAGTTTCATATCCTCAGCCACAGGATGAGCATCGTTGTGGTCTGGGATCTTGGGCTTGAGCTTTCTCAGAACATGCTCTTCATCATCTTCTTCAGCAGCTTCAGGCACTGGGGCCTTGTTTTTTTCAGTTGCAGGTATGCTCCTCGTATTTCTCTTTGGAGCTGTCTTGACCTTTGATGCAGCCTTGGGTGCTTCCTTGGGCTTAGATGTAGTAGCCCCTGATTTGATAGCATCACCCATTAGCTTGGGTGCCATAGGTGCTGGTGCAGCAACCTCTTCTTCTTCCTCTTCTTCCATGATGGAAGCCTTTCCAAGCACTCTGGCTACGGTCTTCTTGACCCTTTCCTTCCTTTTCTTTCCTTCAGCAGCAACTGGCTCTATGGTTGCAGGCTTTTCAGGAATCTGAGTTGAGGCTCTGGCCTTTGGCATAGGCTGCCTACCTGCTGGCCTTTTGATTTTCAATCCTGGCTTTGTGCCTTGAGCTGAGCCATGCTCCTTCTCGAGCACTACTCTCTTTGAAGTTGCTTCCTCTTCTGCCACATAGTCCTCATCCTCTGATTCTGAGGTTCTCTTCTTCCTTTGTCTTGTGGCAGCTTTTGGCAGATTGCTAGGGGTGCTCCTGCTGCCTTCATCTGAAGAACTTGAGGGACTAGTGCCCTCACCCATCTGCACTGGCTGTTCTGACATGTTCTTTCTATCACTTTGGTCTGACATGATGAACAAGCTAACTGCTGATCCTGTGAATAGTTTATAGATGAGATAGAGTGGATGAGCATCACAAAATGCAGAGATTTTTGCAAAAGAATAATTCAAAAACTTAGTTTTAGTTTCCCACTGAAAGCATCTCGGATCTACCGATTTCTAAACTCGGTGATATCGAAGCAGTTTTGGCACCTAAACTAGTGAACTCGATCAGACCGAGTCACAGTTCAGTGGCAACGAGACTGCTAGGGTTTCACAGAGTTCCAAAATCGGTCACACCGATAAGTAATTCTCGGTCAGACCGAGTCTCACTTGTGCAATGGCATAAGCCAAATCGGTGGGACCGAGTTTTTCAACTCGGTGGGTCCGAGATGGTTTCGGCGGAAACCTAACCCTAAAATTTTTGAATTAAACCTAATCTACGAGTTCATTGACTGGATAGAAGTTTAACAAACGTGGCAAGAATCATGATGATCACAATGTGCTAAGAATCGGATTGGGGAATAGCACAAAGATCGAGTCCATACCCTAGTTCGGCGGAGACTCGCTACGGCGGAAACGGCGAGGTTGAATTTCCATTGACGGCGACGGAGACCAGCGACTGGAGGCGGCTGGCAGCAAGGAGACGATCCGGAGACCAAGTTGGCAGAGCAGGCTATCGCGCGGGCGAAGGGGTTCGGAGAAATTTCCAAATTTTTGCCCGTGACTATATATAGCCCGACCCTGTCGGTGTGACCGAGTGGAACAACTCGGTGGCACCGAGATGCAAAACTGTATACAGTTGTTACAACTCGGTGTGACCGAATGGTTCAAATCGGTTGCACCGAGATCGAAAACCTAGATCAACTTAATGATCTTGGTAGGACCGAAAGTAGGGTATCGGTCAGACCGAGAATCATAAAGAGGTTTTGGAAGTTTAAGTCTATGACGAATCGGGGACTCCGAGCGCTCCTCACACAGAGTGGTTCGAATCTGACTTGATCAAATTTTGTGATGTAGCATGAATAGAGTTTGAGACGAGAAAAGCATAGATAGCTAGAGGAGGTTCTTAGGCATTCTTGTCCATCCACTTGGCAAAAGGAAATAAAACCAAACAATCAAAACAACAAGTGGATGTCCTCGAATGAGTAAAATATGCAACCAGCATGCTCACACAATAAGATGGCAAATGAAATATGTGACAAGGCATGCACAACCAATTCTAGCATCTATCAAGCAATTTGCGATGACAAGGTCATCTATATATGAGTATATTGACTTAGGAGTCAAGTGATAACACTTGATCATAGGTCATACTCATTGTTTAAGCTCAAGTGGGGTTACCACTTTTACATAAAGCATTGTTGTGTTCACATCTTTAGAGTTGCTTTAGCTCAAGTCCTAGAGTAAAGCTCCCCCTAGATGTGATATCCCCCCTTAGAGGGATGAACTAACCTCGGGTTTTGTCGATGATGACTTCATGTAGATGTTGAAGATGTGGATGCTCAGTGTTGATGTAGATCACTTGGAGCTATCCATTTGAGTGAATTGCACTTTCAATACCTACATGGGTTAGTCCCACAAGGAACAAACAAGGATATCCATAGACATAGAGTGATGCACACACAAGATGATGTCCATGAAAACTTTTAGGTTACCTTGTCCCTTGTCTTACCAACAAGAGGGTTTGTGACTCCTTGAACTAGTGCAAGATGTGGAAGTTGATTGCACTTGTTCTTGCCAAAATGATAAGAGTGAAGTATGTTGGCGGAGTCACCCTCAAGAACTCTCTAGTTCTTCTTCTTTTGGATCCACACCATCTTGATGGGAATCCTTGGAGTTGTAGTCGTACTTGATGAAGTGGAACTTGAAGTAGTCTTGGGAATCCACTTGACTAAGGTCTTAGGAGCTTCTTAAAATGCATCAATTTCCTCTTGAAGCTTGTCCTTGCCTTTTTGCTTGTAGTCTTGTGGTGGAAGATCATCTTGAGCTTGTGTCCCCTTGAAAGAAGTATCATACTTCTCTTGTTGAGGAACAAACTTTGTCTTGGGGTATTGATCTTCTTCCCACTCAACTCCATTGGCATTGAACTTTTGTTCAAAACCAACGCCTTGATTCTTCTGGTGCATTCCTTGCTTGCGCACAATTTCCTCGAATTGCTTACTCCCGGCAAGGCTTTTGTACACTCCTTTCTCTATAATTCACTTCAATAAGCTATTTTCTTGCTCAAGTGTAAATTGGCTAAGTGAATCATTAGTGGAATCAAGAGAATTACTAGAAGCAACAATATTGGATTTAGCATGATCAATGTTACTGCTAGAGGAAGAATCTTTCTTGTTCTTGTTACTAGACTTGACTTGAGGCATGTAAGTGGATAAGAGTAAATGCTTGACAATGTAAGAAGAACTTTTCTTGCGGAGATCATCATTGATTGCTTTTAAGAACTCATGCTCTTGCTCAAGATTGAGCTTTTCAAGGCGTAATTTCTCATGAGCTCTTAAAAGTTCTCGATGATCTTCGAAGATAGTTTCATGAGCTAACTTAAGAGTGTTTAGTTCTTTAGTTAGAGCCTCAATCTTCTCCTTATCATTGTCATTCGTTTTATCTTGATTAGCATGATTAATTGACGTTTCATCATAGTATTCATCACTAGAGTTGTCAACAAGCAAATCATCACCTAACAAGTCATCTTCATCACTATTGAAATCAATATACTCGGGGTGTGTTACCTTAGGACCTTTGGCCATGAAGCATCTTCCAATTTCTTCATTTGGTGAGTCAAATATGTCGTAGGAGTTGGTTGACACAAGTGCTAGACCGGCAACACCTTCATCTTGAGTATCTTCGGAGTCGGAGTGATAACTTCTCTCGGAGTGGCTGTCGGAGTCGGAGCCGGATACCCATTCACCAACATGAGCTTGATGTCTTTGTTTTGTGTAGCTCCTTGATGATTTTTCCTTCCTTTCCGAATCCTTGCTTCTCCGTGAGTATCTTCGTTCATAACGATCATCTCTACTCCTTCTCTCTCTTGGTGGTGATTCTTTGCTTCTTCTTTTTGGAGAATCTTCTCTTCTCTTGTAGGGAGCCGTACACTCATTGGAATAGTGTCTGGGTCTTCCACAACTGTAGCAGTTTCGCTCTCGACTAGAAGATCTTTTGTCATTGTAGGACCTTGACTTGAAGCTTCTATCTTTGCTTCTACTCTTGTAGAACTTGTTGAAGTTCTTCACCATTAAGCTCAATTCTTCATTGAAGTTTTGTTTCTCACTTGATGATGTAGGGGCTTCACATGAGGCTTTGTAGGCACCACTTGATTTGTTGTGAAGTTCTTCTTTATCCTTAAGTGACATCTCATGAGCAACAATTCTTCCAATCACCTCCGTTGGCTTGAGATCTTTGTAATTGGGCATCATTTGGATCAACGTGCACACGGTATCATATTTTCCATCCAAGGCTCTTAGAATCTTCTTGATGATGAATCTATCGGTCATCTCTTCACTTCCTAAGCCGGCAATCTCATTTGTGATGAGAGCAAGCCTAGAGTACATTTCAGCGACACCTTCACCATCCTTCATTTTGAACTTGTCAAGTTGACTTTGAAGCACATCCAACTTGGATTCCTTGACGGAGTCGGTACCTTCGTGCATATCAATCAAAGTGTCCCAAATTTCCTTTGCATTCTCAAGACGGCTGATTTTGTTGAATTCTTCGAGGCACAATCCGTTGAAGAGAATATCACAAGCTTGAGCATTGTATTGCAACATCTTCAACTCATCCGCGGTAGCTTCACGGTTTGGTTCTTTCCCATCAAAGAAGTCACCTTGCAAACCAACACACACAATAGCCCAAACGGCGGGGTTATGTCCAAGAATATGCATTTTCATTTTGTGCTTCCAACTAGCAAAATTATTACCATCAAAGTAAGGACCTCTACGGTGATAATTTCCCTCGCTAGACGCCATACTCTCCTAGGTTGTGAAACCAAGGCTATGACCACCAAAAGCTATGGAGATCAAAGCAAATGGAGACCAAAGCTCTGATACCACTTGTAGGATGGAAAGTATGTCTAGAGGGGGGTGATTAGACTACTTGACCAAATAAAAACTTAACCTTTTCCCAATTTTAGTTCTTGGCAGATTTTAGCTATTGTAGGACAAGTCAAGCAATCATCACACAATTCAAGCAAGCATGCAAAGAGTATATTGGCAGCGGAAAGTAAAGCATGCAACTTGCAAGAATGTAAAGGGAAGGGTTTGGAGAATTCAAACGCAATTGGAGACACGGATGTTTTTCCCATGGTTCGGATAGGTGGTGCTATCCTACATCCACGTTGATGGAGACTTCAACCCATGAAGGGTAACGGTTGTGCGAGTCCACGAAGGGTAATGGTTGCGCGAGTCCACGGAGGGCTCCACCCACGAATGGTCCACGAAGAAGCAACCACCCACAAAGGGTCCACGAAGTAGCAACCTTGTCTATCCCACCATGGCCATCGCCCACGAAGGACTTGCCTCACTAGCGGTAGATCTTCATGAAGTAGGCGATCTCCTTGCCCTTACAAACTCCTTGGTTCAACTCCACAATCTTGTCGGAGGCTCCCAAGTGACACCTAGCCAATCTAGGAGACACCACTCTCCAAGAAGTAACAAATGGTGTGTAGGTAATGAACTCCTTGCTCTTGTGCTTCAAATGATAGTCTCCCCAACACTCAACTCTCTCTCATAGGATTTGGATTTTGTGGAAAGAAGATTTGAGTGGAAAGCAACTTGGGGAAGGCTAGAGATCAAGATTCATATGGTAGGAATGGAATATCTTGGTCTCAACACATGAGTAGGTGGTTCTCTCTCGGAACATATGAGTTGGAATTGTGTATGTGTTCTGATGGCTCTCTCCACGAATGAAGAGGAGGTGGAGGGGTATATATAGCCTCCACACAAAATCCAACCGTTCCACACAGTTTTCCAATCTCGGTGGGACCGAATCAACAAACTCGGTCGGGCCGAAAAGGTAAACCTAGTGACCGTTAGAGATTTTCGGTGGGACTGACATGCAACTCGGTAGGACCGATATGGTTAGGGTTTGGGCATAACATAATCTCGGTGAGACCGATTACACAAACTCGGTGAGACCGAGTTTGGTAATAAGCTAACCAGAGAGTTGGTCAGGCAAACTCGGTGGGACCGATTTGCTCTTTCGGTGAGACCGAAAAGTTACAAAAGGGAAACAAAGAGTTTACATTGCAATCTCGGTGGGACCGATTCGCTCTTTCGGTGAGATCGAAAAGTTACGAAAGGGAAACAGAGAGTTTGCAATCCCATCTCGGTGAGACCGAGATCCCTATCGGTAGAACCGAATTGCTAGGGTTTGGCAGTGGCTTATGACAAGTGAAACTCGGTGGCGCCGGATAGAAAGAATCGGTAGGACCGAGTTTGGCTTAGGGTTTAGGTCATATGTGGATATGAGAAAGTAGTTGAGGGTTTTGGAGCATATCACTAAGCACATGAAGCAAGAGGCTCATTAAGCAACACCTCATCCCTCCTTGATAGTATTGGCTTTTCCTAAAGACTCAATGTGATCTCGGATCACTAAAATATAAAATGAAGAGTCTTGAGCTTTTGAGCTTGAGCCAATCCTTTGTCCTTAGCATTTTGAGGGTTCCACTTTCACATCCATGCCATGCCAATCATTGAGCTTTCCTGAAATAGTCATCTTGGAATAGCATTAGCTCAATGAGCTATATGTTGTTATGAATTACCAAAACCACCTAGGGATAGTTGCACTTTCAATCTCCCCCTTTTTGGTAATTGATGACAACATATAGATCAAAGCTTCGACAAATGATAATAAGCATGAAATATATCGTCGCTTTGAGAAGTATGTGACAAGTAAGAGCTCCCCCTAAATTTGTGCATATTTAAAATTTGCTTTGGACTGCAAATGCACAAAGAGTTAGAGTCATGGGTTACTCTTCCATGTCACATACATCTTGGTGGAGCACTTAAAATGATAAGAATGAAATACATGCACTCATCACCAAGAATAGTGAATGATCACATAAGATAGATAAGATGATAATATTAAGCAAACATTAAGTGTAGCTTATGATCAAACACATGATCATCAATGTCTCACAAGCAATGACATAGTATCTCACACAAAAGCAAACAAAGTTCGAAAAACCACCAAATAAAACAAGAGAGAATAAAAGCAACACTCTCTCTCGAAGCCTATGATCTATACATTTTCTCCCCCTTTGGCAACAAGTTACCAAAAAGTTCCTAGAAAATGCATAGTGCTAAGTCGACACTTAGGCTTGATCTTCAGGTGGTGGTGGAGTCCGGAGCACTCCAAGGACGAAACCTTCTGTAGACGTGGTCGGAGTCGAGGCTGAAGTGGACACTGGAGCTGGTGGAACTAAGGCTGTAGCTGGTGCAGACGTGGTGGCTCTGGGGTCAGCAACTGGCACAGCAGACGACCTCGGACCTCGTGGCACTCTGGAAAAGGCATCAGTTGTAGTCTTGCCTCTCCTCTCCTGCATGTCATCCTCGAGCTGTACCCATCAAGAATACACAAAATTCAAGCTAGACATGGCAAGAACAATAGCATAGCATGCACGGATCAACTACAACATCCTCGGCAAAATTGCTAACAAGTAGACAATCTGCCCAGATTCACGAAGTAGCAAAAGTAGAGCTCGATTGACTCAAGCTAGGGTGCTCCATAATTGCAAACAAAGACGTGGATGGATAGAGCACTGCAAGATTAACAAAACATCCTTACTGATAATCCTCAAAAGAGGCACGGATCACTAGGAAACAACATGAACATATGGCAACATGAGATAAACAGATCAAGGACTTAGTGGAAATGCTAAGTCCCTGAAATCAGCATTACCAAGTGCCTCACTTTGCAAACTTGTGCTAGTCACCACACACATCACAAAAATACATGGGTTACACCTCTGGAAAGATGGCAAAACCCTTAACAAAACATATGTAGAGCTCATGGGCATATCATGCACACAATAATCATGGAAAAAATGACAAATATCTAAATGGAGTAGCAGATCTGACAATTATCTCAAGTGGCACTCTTCCAACAGCATTTCGGGCATCAAGATGAACTCAAATGAAAATGATGCAATGATAAGAAATGATGTACTCTCTGAGATGAACATTTTTATATGCTATATGCCCAAAACGAAGCTACGGATGCAAAATTACGGCATGATGAACAGGGCAACATGAACTAGGGTTTCAGGACAAAAAGTCAACCGGAGAGGAGTTTTTCCAGATCTGAGATCCGGCCGGGCGCGGACTTTGAGGTTCACCGGAATGGAGCTTGAGGCCGCCGGAGATGGGGGCTTCGCCGGATCCGGCCGGTGCTCCGGTCGCCGGGGTCGAAGAAGATGCGGGGAGGCGAGGCGGCGCCGGCCGGTGGGCAGCTCCGGCGAGGCGGCGCGGCGATCGGTGGCCTCGGGAGCTCGCCGGCGTCGCGGGGCGGAGCCGGCCGGTGAAGGGCGGCGAAGGGACGGCGGCGGTGGTCCAGCACCGTCACGGGAGAGGAGAGGCGGCACGGGCGAACGGCTAGCGGCACGCGATGGGCCTCGGGGGCCCGGTTCGGGCCTCCCAGGCCGGCGGCGGGGAAGTGGGCGCGGGCGGCTGGCGAATAGGGTGGCGACACATGGCGGTGGCGGGGTTGGGCGGACACGTCCGGCGCCGGCGGACGCTATCCGGCGCGCGGAGGGAGAGGATCTGAGGTTAGGGATGGAGGGGATCCGGGATTTTTAGGAGGGGTCCTTTATATAGGCATAGGAGGAGTTAGGAGAGTCCAAATGAGGTGCGGTTTTCGGCCACGCGATCGTGATCGAACGCTCTAGATGATAGAGAGGGTTTTGGTGGGTTTTGGGCCAAATTGGAAGGGTGTTGGGCTGCAACACACACGAGGCCTTTTCGGTCCCTCGGTTAACCGTTGGAGTATCAAACGAAGTCCAAATGATACGAAACTTGACAGGCGGTCTACCGGTAGTAAACCTAGGCCGCTTGGCAAGTCTCGGTCCAATCCAGAAATGTTTAATCCCGACACACGAAAGAAAGGTAGAAATGACCACCGGAGGAGAACGAAGCACCGGAATGCAAAACGGACAACGGGGAAAATGCTCGAATGCATGAGATGAACACGTATGCAAAAGCAATGCACATGATGACATGATATGAGATGCATGACAACGACAACAACACACGGAGACAAAAACCCAAACCCGAGAAAATAAAATAACTTAACGCCGGAAGCGGCAAGAGTTGGAATACATATTGGGAAAAGTCATATCCGGGTTGTTACAACACTCCACCACTATGAAAGGATCTCATCCCGAGATCTAGGACTGAAAGAACACCGGGTACTCAGAACGGAGGTGATCCTTGCGTTCCAGGTAGCTTCACGGTCGGAATGGTGTGACCACTTGACTTTGAGGAATTTGATTGACTTGTTGCGAGTCTTGCGTTCAGTCTCTTCAAGAATAGGAACTGGGTGCTCACGATAGGAGAGATCTTCTTGGAGCTCAATGTCCTCGAAGTTGACGGTGCAGTCAGGAGTCTTGAAGCACTTTCGAAGCTGAGAGACGTGGAACACGTCGTGAACATTTGCAAAGTTTGAAGGAAGCTCGAGTTGATAGGCGAGATCGCCTCTCTTGCTGACAATCTTGAAAGGCCCCATGTATCTGGGGGCAAGCTTCCCTTTGATACCGAAGCGACCGAGACCCTTTCATAGGAGAGACGCGGAGGTAAACATGATCTCCGATCTCGAAAGCCAAATCATGGTGCTTACTATCATAGTAGCTCTTCTGGCGGGATTGGGCTGCTTTGAGGTTATCTCGAATGACTTTGCACATTTCCTCTGCCTCTGTGACTAAGTCATTTCCCAAAAGCTGACGTTCACCGGTTTCGGACCAGTTAAGAGGGGTACGGCACTTCCTGCCATACAGAATTTCAAATGGGGCCTTGCCCAAACTTGCTTGAAAACTGTTGTTGTAGGAGAATTCAGCATAAGGAAGACAATCATCCCACTTCATGCCGAAGGAGATCACACAAGCCCTGAGCATATCTTCAAGAATCTGGTTGACACGCTCGACTTGACCGCTAGTTTGAGGATGGAAAGTTGTGCTGGAGCGGATGTTGGTGCCCATGGCCTTCTGAAAAGAATCCCAAAACTTGGAGGTAAAGATGCTGCCACGGTCTGAAGAGATCACTTGAGGAATACCGTGCAGAGAGACAATTAGAGAGGTATAGAGTTCCGCCAATTGAGCTGCAGTGATTGACTCTTTGATAGGCAGAAAGTGAGCCACTTTAGTGAGTTTGTCGATGACAACGAATATAGCATCATTGCCACGCTTGGACTTTGGAAACCCAGTCACGAAGTCCATCTCAATGTGGTCAAACTTCCATTCTGGAATGGCAAGAGGTTGGAGGAGACCAGCTGGCCTTTGGTGTTCTGCCTTCACTCTTCTGCAGACATCACACTCATTCACGAATTGAGCGATCTCGCGCTTCATTCGAGTCCACCAATAAGCCTGCTTGAGGTCCTGATACATCTTCGTGCTCCCAGGGTGGATGGAGAGGAGAGAATTGTGAGCCTCATTCATGATCACTTTACGGAGGTCACCTTTGGGCACGACAATACGATCCTCGAAGAAGAGAGTATCCTTGTCATCAAGGCGGTAGCACTTGTACTTGGGTTGACTCTTGGCAATCCCAATCTTCACCTTTTTCACCATAGCATCAAGAAGCTGGGCTTGGCAAATCTAGTCTTCCAAGGTAGGAGAGACTTGAAGGTTGGCGAGGAAACCTTGAGGAACAACTTGCAGATTAAGTTTGTGGAAAGCTTCACAAAGCTCGGGTTGATAAGGCTTAAGAATCAGGTTGTTGCAATAAGCTTTCCTGCTCAATGCGTCAGCAATCACATTGGCCTTGCCTGGAGTATACTCGATACTCGGATTATACTCTTGAATCATTTCGACCCATCGAGTTTGCCTGAGGTTGAGATTAGGCTGAGTGAAGATGTACTTGAGACTCTTGTGATCAGTGAAAATGTCCACTTTTCTTCCCAATAAGAGATGTCCCCAAGTCAAAAGAGCATGCACAACTGCCGCCAACTCGAGATCGTGAGTGGGGTAGTTCTTCTCGTTGGGTTTCAACTGGCGAGAGGTATAAGCAACAACTTTCTTCTCTTGCATCAATACTGCGCCAAGACCTTGGAGAGAGGCATCACAAAAGACCTCGTACGGCTTGGATTCGTCAGGCAGAGTTGGAACTGGAGCAGTGATCAATTTCTCTTTCAAAGTGTTGAAAGCAATGTCACACTCCGGAGACCAAACGTACTTGACGTGCTTCTGGAGAAGATTTGAGAGAGGCTTCGCGATCTTAGAAAAGTTTTCAACGAATCTTCGACAGTAGCTTGCGAGACCGCGGAAGCTATGGAGTTGCTTCACGTTCTGAGGAGGTTCCCAATTCACAATTGCAGACACCTTCTCAGGATTCACGGCAATGCCCTTGGCAGAGATGATATGACCAAGATAAAGAACCTCATCGACCCAAAATTCGCACTTGGAGAACTTGGCGTAGAACTTGTGTTCCCTCAGCTTATCGAGTACCAAACGCAAGTGCTTGGCATGATCTTCCTTGTTCTTCGAGAAAACCAGAATGTCGTCGAGATAGACCAAAACGAAATCATTGGTGTAGGCGTTGAAGATGAAGTTCATCATGCGAGAGAAAGTCAGAGGAGCGTTGACGAGGCCAAAAGACATGACAGTGTATTCATATGAACCATAGCTTGTTCTGAAAGCCGTCTTGGGAATATCTTGCTCACGGATTCGAATCTGATGATAACCCATACGGAGATCAAGCTTGGAGAATACTTGGGCACCTTTGAGTTGTTCAAACAGCTCGTTGATGTTGGGAAGTGGGTATTTGTTCTTTATGATCTTCTTGTTCAATGGACGGTAATCAACACAAAGTCGGTCCGTTCCATCCTTCTTCTTCACAAAAAGAACACCACAACCCCACGGAGAAGAACTAGGCCGGATGAGACCCATTCTCTCTTGAATATCGAGTTGCTTCTTCAGCTCCTTCAACTCTTCAGGTCTGAGCTTGTAAGGACGCTTGCACACAGGTTCCGTACCGGGCTCAAGATCAATAACAAATTCAACTGGCCGGTGCGGAGGCATTCCTGGAAGCTCTTCTGGAAAAACGTCTTGATATTCGCAAACGACTGGAATTTGCGAGATAGCATCCAGTTCACCCTTCTCATTGAGAGAAAATAGACGGATGGTATTATCCCGAGCGACAAAGACAATTACATCCTCAGACGAATGAGTCAATTGAATCTGCCTGGCAGCACAATCAAGATGTGCCTTGTGCTTAGAAAGCCAATCCATTCCGAGAATAAGATTAATATCCGAGTTACCAAGGATCATTGGAGAAGCCAGAAACTTGAAATCACCCATCGAGATAGAAATATCCGGAACCTCGTAGTTAGCGAGCAAACATCTACTCAGAGAGACAACTGCTAACGGTTTATGCATGACTTGAGAAAACCAACCATGCTTAGATGCAAAAGGTCTCGAGATAAAACAATGTGATGCACCAGTGTCGAAAAGAACTTTTGCGGGAACATCGTTAACAGGAAGGTTACCCATGATGACATCTGATGGATCCTCTGCCTGAGCCGCATTCACCATATTGACCTTGGCGTACTTGGGGTTATGCTTGACCACAGCTGTACTTGCCGATCTGACAGGAGGAGGAGGAGGGAGACGCCTCTGATTGAGACACTTGTTGGCATAGTGACCCTTCTGTTGGCACTTGTTGCACGTGACCTCTGAAAGCGGACGGTGATACGGAGCACTCGATCTTGGAGTTTGAGACGAAGTCTTGTTCTGAAAGCCAGGGTTGGGTGGGTGGGAAGATCCACTGCCACCTTTGCTCTTCTGCTGATACGGCTGACGGAACGGAGGAGGAGGAAGCCAATACTTCTGCTGCTTGGCCACTTGAGTAGAGGAAGAAGGAGTAGCATCTCTGACTCGCTTCTTGGAAGCATCACACCTCAGTTGAGCGGCCTCTTGCTTCAATGCCATGTTGTAGAAATCATCGTACCTCAAGGGCTCAAAGAGAACAAGAGCTAACTGGATTTCTTCTCTGAGACCACCCCTGAACTGGTATATCATGCTCTTCTCATCAGGGACGTCCTGCTTAGCAAAACGGGCGAGGTTCTGAAACAACTTGTTGTAGTCATAGACAGACAAAGAGCCTTGCTTCAGGTTGCGGAATTCCTCATGCTTGCTTTCAACCACGCTCTGGGGGATGTGATGAGCTCTGAAATCTTGACAAAATTCATCCCAAGTAATAACACGTCCACCTCTAGAATCCTTGTACTGCTGGAACCATTCTGCAGCTTGATCTTTGAGTTGGAAGGAATCGAACTTGACAAAGTCCTCAGGCCTGACGTTACTGCACTCGAAATGCTTGCATAGATCCACGAGCCAATCGTCGGCATCGGTTGCCTCAACACAATTGCTGAAAGTCTTTGGCCCGTTAGCAAGGAACTGGTTGAGTGTAGCAAAGTTATTTTGATTGTTGCCTTGGTTCCCTTGGTTGCCTTGATTGCGCTCTTGAAGAATTTGCATGATCAACTGTGTGTTTGCATTGGTTGCGGCCATCATAGCTTGCCATGCCTCCGAAGGAGGTGGAGGTGGTGGCGGATCTTGATTCTGATTCTGATTGGTGCTCTTAGTGGGAGCCATCCTGAAGAGGTTGACCACCGTTAGCACATAGACAGATAAATGAAGCTGAATCCAACGGAATGAAAATTGCAACATATAGTCTTCACATCCGAACAAAATGAACGAATGCATTCCTCTTGAAATGGTCACATATCCATAAATTGAGAAGCCACTTAGAATTTAGGTAGAGAAATAAATCAACAAGGTACGGATCAAGAACGAATACTCGGTAAGAAATCCCAATCTCAAACCAAATATCCGTGGAAGAAGAACTAGAGCTACGAGAATTCCCACATATGAAACTCCCGAACCTTTCCGGTTATGCAATCAGGTGTTGGGGATACAGGGGAAGCATAATATCTCACCCAAATCTAGCAAATCCTACATCCAGCTATATCCATCCCTCAACACATAACCGAGAAAAACTTCGGAAACCATCTACCTCAACCTTCGAAAAGCATCCGTTATACAAGTTATGGCGATACTCCCGAACTCCCGCCCCGGTACTGGGTGGCGTCGAGGTTATCTCACCAACGAACTGCATAAAAGAGATTTTCGATGTCGGCGTACTAGACTCAGGTATTCCAGAACTGCAACGATAAAATTATGACGACAACACCTCAGAGCTCAACTCCCCGGGACACTTCCACAAAACCCCTGACAGGAGGCACCAAGACAATGTTCTCGTCATAAAACCATCGGAACGATTCCAAGATACCCGCGTGATCCTCAAAAAAAATTAGTGAAATTTGAGAAGAGAAGAGTCAAAACTCTACGTCGGGATGCCTTACCAGAGCGATGAGGAGACTGAGAAGTAAAAAGAATTCCTAAACTCTCCGATATATAATTCCTAAAAGACTCAAAACATTTTTCTAGACACAACTCGGCTGCTAAAACGATCAAGCAATGGGGCTCCTAAGGTCGGGGAAAGCTCTGATTACCAACTTGTAACACCCTCGATGCGACTATATCTCCCACGTGTCGAGGCACGACTTAGAGGCATAATCGCATTGAAGGCATATGTCGCAAGTTAGGCAATCATCACAACATCCCATGTAATATATAAGATAAAAGGGGAGATAACATAGTTGGTTTACACTCGCCACGTCAATCAAGTACATAAATAACATTACATTATCCAAACACTCATGGCCCGACTACGGCGCCAAAATAAAAGATAACCCAACATGCGACACGGTCCCGATCACCCCCAACTGGGCACCACTACTGATCATCAGGGAAAGACATGTAGTATCGTTGAGAGTCCTCGTCGAACTCCCACTTGAGCTCAAGCGCGTCACCTGGAGCGGAATCATCAGGCCCTGCATCTGGTGTAATAGTAATCTGTGAGCCGCAGGGACTCAGCAATCTTGCACCCTCGCGATCAAGACTATTTAAGCTTAATAGGTATGGCAAGGTAAATATATGTGGAGCTGCAGCAAGCGACTAGCATATGTGGTGGCTATCCTGTTCGCAAAAGAGAGCGAGAAGAGGAGGCAAAGCGCGAGCGAGAAACTAGAGAGCAACCTGCGCAAGCATTACTCCAACATCGTGTCCACTTCCCGGACTCCGCCGAGAAGAGGCCATCATGGTAACACACTCAGTTGATTCATTTTAATTAAGTTAAGGTTCAAGTTATCTACAACTGAACATTAACAAATTCCCATCTGCCCATAACCGCGGGCACGGCTTTCGAAAGTTCATATCCCTGCAGGGGAGTCCCAACTTAGCCCATGACAAGCTCTCACGGTCAACGAAGGAATAGACCTCCTCCCGAGACGTTCTGATCAGACTCGGTATCTCGGTTCTTCAAGACACTTCGACAGGTTAAAACAAATCCAGCAACACCGCCCGAATGTGCCAACAAATCCCGATAGGAGCTGCACATATCTCGTTCTCAGGGCACACTCAGATTGTCTAAACTTTTGGTAGGCCAGCCCAGAGTTGCCCCTGGTAGCCACCGGCGGCTGACGAGTTGGACCAACACTCAGAGGAGCACTGGCCCGGGGGGGTTTAAATAAGATGACCCTCGGGCTCCGGAAACCCAAGGGAAAAGAGGCAAGGTGGCAAATGGTAAAACCAAGGTTGGGCATTGCTGGAAAAGCTTTAATCAAGGCGAACTATCAAGGGGTTCCCATTATAACCCAACCGCGTAAGGAACGCAAAATCCGGGAACATAACACCGATATGACGGAAACTAGGGTGGCAAGAGTGGAACAAAACACTAGGCGAGAGGCCGAGCCTTCCACCCTGTACCAAGTATATAGATGCATTAAGATAACATGGCAATATAATGATATCCCAACAAGTAAATAAATGTTCCAACAAGGAACAGCCTCCAATCTTCACCTGCAACTAGCAACGCTATAAGAGGGGCTGAGCAAAGCGGTAACATAGCCAATCAACGGTTTGCTAGGACATGGTGGGTTAGAGGTTTGACATGGCAATTTGGGAGGCTTTAAAGCAAGTGGTAGGCATCGTAGCATTGGCATAGCAAAAGAGCGAGCATCTAGCAAAGCAAAGATAGTAGTGATTTCGAGGGTATGATCATCTTGCCTGCAAAGTGGTCAGAGTTGACTGGATCCTCCAAAGTAAACTCAACGGGTTCCTCGTTAGCGAACTCATCTCCCAGCTCTACCCAAACAAGACAAATAAGCAACAAGGACAAAATCAACCACGTGCAAGGATCAAACAATATGATGCAAGGATGGTATGCTATGCGGGATGCGATGTGGGATGCATATGCAAGATTTGACAAGGGATACATGAACCTGGCCTCAACTTGGGAATCCAAGTGTGCCACTAGAAAGATGAGATGAAATCGCTTGAAAACGATATAAAGAACGCCGGAATCGGAGTTACGGTTTGGAAATGGCAAGCAATTCAAATATGACCACGTTCTGCGATTTACAGCAAGTAGCCATCTAAATGCAACAAGATAAACAAGCTACAGCACCCAAACATGACAATAAAATACATGGCAGGGATACATTCATGATGCTTAACAAAAATCTAGCACTGAGCTACGGCCAATTCATCCATTAACAGGTTCAAACAAGCATGGCCAAAATGCATATGGTAAACAGATCGCAGACTTAGTGAAATTAACACTTGTCTGGAATTTCAGATCAGGTAGCATTCTTCGGAGCAACAAAACTACATGCTAAAGGACCTAAACATGGCAAAGTAAAGCATGGCATGGAGCTACTCAAAGAGTTTAACAAAAGTCCCTTAGTGACCTTGAGCCAAAAGGGATCAGAAAATACAATTGCAAGCATGTAAACATGGCAAAAACATAATCAGTTCTCAGACTTAGTGAAAACTAGAACATGCTGAAAACAGATATCAAGTAGGCATGTTTACGAGCTCGATGCACTCACCACAGAGCAAGTCATGATAATCTAAGCATACACCCATCAAGAATACACAAAATTCAAGCTAGACATGGCAAGAACAATAGCATAGCATGCACGGATCAACTACAACATCCTCGGCAAAATTGCTAACAAGTAGACAATCTGTCCAGATTCACGAAGTAGCAAAAGTAGAGCTCGATTGACTCAAGCTAGGGTGCTCCATAATTGCAAACAAAGACGTGGATGGATAGAGCACTGCAAGATTAGCAAAACATCCTTACTGATAATCCTCAAAAGAGGCACGGATCACTAGGAAACAACATGAACATATGGCAACATGAGATAAACAGATCAAGGACTTAGTGGAAATGCTAAGTCCCTGAAATCAGCATTACCAAGTGCCTCACTTTGCAAACTTGTGCTAGTCACCACACACATCACAAAAATACATGGGTTACACCTTTGGAAAGATGGCAAAACCCTTAACAAAACATATGTAGAGCTCATGGGCATATCATGCACACAATAATCATGGCAAAAATGACAAATATCTAAATGGAGTAGCAGATCTGACAATTATCTCAAGTAGCACTCTTCCAACAGCATTTCGGGCATCAAGATGAACTCAAATGAAAATGATGCAATGAGAAGAAATGATGTACTCTCTGAGATGAACATTTTGATATGCTATATGCCCAAAACGGAGTTACGGATGCAAAATTACGGCACGATGAACAGGGCAACATGAACTAGGGTTTCAGGACAAAAAGTCAACCGGAGAGGAGTTTTTCCAGATCTGAGATCCGGTCGGGCGCGGACTTCGAGGTTCGCCGGAATGGAGCTTGAGGCCGTCGGAGATGGGGGCTTCGCCGGATCCGGCCGGTGCTCCGGTCCCCGGGGTCGAAGAAGATGCGGGGAGGCGAGGCGGCGCCGGCCGGTGGGCAGCTCCGGCGAGGCGGCGCGGCGTGCGGTGGCCTCGAGAGCTCGCCGGCATCGCGGGGCGGAGCCGGCCGGTGAAGGGTGGCGAAGGGACGGCGGCGGTGGTCCGGGGCGTCATGGGAGAGGAGAGGCGGCGCGGGCGAACGGCTGGCGGCGGGCGATGGGCCTCGGGGGCCCGGTTCGGGCCTCCCGGGCCGGCGGCGGGGAAGTGGGCGCGGGCGGCTGGCGAACATGGTGGCGACACGTGGCGGCGGCGGGGCTGGGCGGACACGTCCGACGCCGACGGATGCTGTCCGGCGCGCGGAGGGAGAGGATCTGAGGTTAGGGATGGAGGGGATCCGGGATTTTTAGGAGGGGTCCTTTATATAGGCATAGGAGGAGCTAGGAGAGTCCAAATGAGGTGCGATTTTCGGCCACGCGATCGTGATCGAACACTCTAGATGATAGAGAGGGTTTTGGTGGGTTTTGGGCCAAATTGGAAGGGTGTTGGGCTGCAACACACACGAGGCCTTTTCGGTCCCTCGGTTAACCGTTGGAGTATCAAACGAAGTCCAAATGATACGAAACTTGACAGGCGGTCTACCGGTAGTAAACCAAGGCCGCTTGGCAAGTCTCGGTCCAATCCGGAAATTTTTAATCCTCACACACGAAAGAAAGGTAGAAATGACCACCGGAGGAGAACGAAGCGCCGGAATGCAAAACGGACAATGGGGAAAATGCTCGAATGCATGAGATGAACACGTATGCAAAAGCAATGCACATGATGACATGATATGAGATGCATGACAACGACAACAACACACGGAGACAAAAACCCGAACCCGAGAAAATAAAATAACTTAACGCCGGAAACGGCAAGAGTTGGAATACATGTTGGGAAAAGTCATATCCGGGGTGTTACAATATAGGCATCTCATTGGTCCCGGTTGGTGGCATGAACCAGGACTAAACGGGAGCCTTTGGTCCCGGTTCAAGCCACCAACCGGGACCAATGGTGGTGGGCTAGGAGCGAGGCCCATTGGTCTCGGTTCGTCCCACCAACCGGGACCAAAAGGTCCAGATGAACCGGGACCAATGGCCCACGTGGCCCGGCCGGCCCCCTGGGCTCACGAACCGGGTCCAATGCCCCCATTAGTCCCGGTTCTGGACTGAACCGGGACTAATGGGCTGACCCGGCCTGGACCGTTGCCCCCTTTTCTACTAGTGAATGTCTTTTTTCGACCTATGCCAGAACTGGCTGTCTAGCTATAATGGCAAAGATAGAGTAGTTGTTTTATTGGGTACTGCTGCCTCTTGTGGTCTATATGGAAAACAAGGAACAAATCGTGTTTTCAAAGTGTTATGCCTAGAGATCCTACTGACATTATCTTTCTTGTTTGTTCCCTACTTGACTCATGGAAAAATTTGCAGAAAAGAGGGGTGCAAAGCATGCTTCATCAGGTGTCTAGGCATATCGTGAGGGTGACTCGTGATATCTTCAGAGGAGGGCATGGTTTGGCGCCACATGTGAGAAGGATTTTGTGAACCTAGCCGCTGGAAATGCTTGCTGGCTTCAAAGCATTTATGTTAATTTGGTTATCGTCCTTTAGTCTGTTGATACCTTTGTAGCTAGCATAGCACTAGGCCCTTCCATGGTTAGTTTTGGGCAGATTGAAGCATCGTGATGTGGCGATATATATCAGTGGTGTGATGATTAGGCTAGATAGGCTGGAGCATCCTGGTGTGGCTTCTAGATCAGTGATGTAATGTTTGTTTGATGCCTTGTAAACAACTCCATTTTCATAATGAAAATGGGGCCATGTGGCCCCTTCGATCGAGAAGAAAGATCTCATATGCTCTTACCTACTCAAGGACCAAAACTCATAACAAAGGAATCCTTAGTTATTGGCCTAACCGAGAACCAACGACATCATGTTTACCTCTAGCATGTACCCAATTCTGCTCTTCTTCTATAAAGAGCAGACCTTCCCTAAGCCAAACATGAATAGTTCACTCTTCTTCTGATTTCTTTGTACTGAAATTGGTTATTCCTATTTCATGCATTATTTATTTGGTATCTGCACACTATAGATTAGAATCTGATAGGTGTAGGCATGGGAAGTACCAGGAACTATAGATGATCAATGGGTAACAAGAACTTCTACATTATACTGGCCCTATGCTTCTCACCCGGACTTCACCACACCGCCTTCATGTCTCTCACTTCTACCCCAACACATCTGGACTATTTTCCACGCGGTCATTGACTGGTTATAAGTGGACCCAGGGCCGGCCCTGGGCCAGGGCAGCAGGGGCGACGGCCCGGGGCCCAGCCAAACTAGGGGCCCCGACCTCCTTAGTGCTGCAGCCTATAGAAGAAAAAGCCTGTACGCAGGGGAGGCCCATCATCTAACAAAAGCCCAACTGCTAAGATGCCTAAACGCACGGCTGCACAGGACGAGCGGCTCTTTGCCTCCTCCGATTTGCACGCCAGCGCCCGCTCAAAAAAATAAATTGTAACCCCTCAGAGAAAATGGTATGTCGTCGTACGCTCGCATATATCGGCATGGGATTTCGATAGCTAAAGAGCATGGGATTTCACTAATTTTATTGCAACGGTTAGCTGACTTTGCTCTTTTTCTTGCAGACATGTTGCCCAAATAATATTTATGTGGTTCTGATAAAAAGAAGAAAGAGGAAACAAACAGATAAGTTAATTGGATCTCATGATTATTGTAGGCTTGGAGGTTCGTTAGCATGTCAGTTCTTTTTTGCTATATATGTATGTAAGTTCTATGAAATTTGATTTAGACTTGAACTAAGACGATTCATCTTATATTACACCAGGAAAAATTATCATTGTTTACTATAGCTTTGCAAGAATTTATCTATCAATATATGAAATTAAAAAATTCCTCCATTGTCGCCGCTGGGCCCATTCATTGAATTCGCCCTGGGGCCTTCCAAACTCCAGACCGGCACTGAGTGGACCGGCTAGGTAAAAAGTTAATTCAGGTGAAATCAATGTATTCCGGGGTGGCGGCGTGGCACGGGGCAGCTGCAACTGGAATGATGGCAGCGGGCGGCGAGGCAGCTGCTGGGTGAAGGTTCATTGTGGGCGCCTGGGCGGTTGCGTTGGCGTGGCAGCCGCGGTAAGAGGAGATGTATATTTATATCAGCTGTGGCAAAATTTTCGCCATAAACAAGGGCATGTATAACTTTTCGCCACAAACAAGCGCAAATGTAAAGTAAATATCCATCGGTCTTCTTGTACTTGCTATCGCGCTGAGTTTTTGTCATCTACCACCAAAAGCTATATGTCAAAGAAAATGCAGTTTCAGTTACCGCTCCCAGATGATGCAAAGTAGGTGCGTGCGCGGTGCCATGGATGTCGGCGTTCTGTATGAAGTTACCCATGACCATGCATGATCATCGACCGATAGCGCCATCGTGCTCATGGACGCGATGACAAGCGTGCGCGCCCCAATGACTTTGTTGTTGCATCCGCTTGCGCCGGCGATCGCCTCAGAGGTTCCAAGTCTGTCTCTGAAAGAATGCCAAGGTGCAGCAGTGTTCCTACAATCTTCAGATTTCAAAGATGGAATGTTGTTTGTTTATAGTTTTGAGATGCCACTGCATGAATTTTATTTTATTTTTGTGTTTTCATCCGAAAGATTAGCCGATCTTATATTAACTCTTTTTCTCCGGTACAACCTCTTGGCTTCAAACCAGTTTACTAGTGTGGCAGGTAAGTGCTTTCCTGAAATTATATTCTCGGATGGAGAGAGCTCTTTGATCTTCAAGCTGCATTGCTCCATCTCTTGAGCCATCTTCTGGTGGCCTTACACGTGGCAAGAATGTCCTGCGCAGGGTGGCTATACAAGGTGGCATTGTTCGTTGCAGTTAGTTTCATCAATGTCAAGGAAACTTATTGCGGCCACACAGTCATGCAGCATGGGCAGAGTAATTGAGATGCTCGTGGTGGTTATTAGTAGTAAAATTTGCAAAGCTTGTTTTTTATGTCTCTCCCTATCACATTTTTTTCTCTTTTCTTTTTATTTAGTTTTCTTCTCTTCTTGTGCCTGCGTGTCATTTTTTCATGTGTGTATCTAGTTTGCTTTGCTTTACTGCGTGTTATTAGTAGTAAAATGTGTCAGTCGATTCTACTCTACTGGAACGAGAAGTAGCACCCAAGGCCGAGTCGGGTGGGCCTCGGCCTAAGATGTCGACGTCGTGGACAATCATGGCGTCGACAATGAGGGATCGGACGAGAACTTGCCGGATGCGAGGCACCGGAGATAGGGGAGAGAAATCAGGTTGGGTGCAATCTCCTAAATAAATGATGAGGCAAATTTTATGCCTCCGTCTTGAAAAAAAAAATTTGGATGCAATCGACTCAAACTGTGCTCTGTTCGTTCTAATCCTGAAAATGGTTGTTTTCCGATCCAATGATTTGAATGCAATGGTTGGATGCAATCGACTTAAACAATTATTCAAATTTGGACAATGAGGAGAAGGGGAATCTTTTGAGATTTTTCATGAAGTTCAGTCCAGAAAATAATAATGAAGAGGACGTCCTCGAGGTGAAACTTATGACCGATTTATCTCGCCAAGAGTCATGGATGGTCTAATTAACACATTCAGTTAGAAAATACTAGTATCAATTAGGCGAAATGCACCTCTTTTCTCTCAGCTAATTGCATCATCTTGGTGTAGAGACCGAAGATCAATGCTTCTAAAATAAACTTATGAAATGCAGTGTTTGTTTAAAGCTCTTGTAGCCTAATAGACTGACCTAGCCGAGGACAAACAAGCTCAGGGAATTCATCTTCCGTACAAAGTTCTCATTATATCCTTTTTTCGGCGGGTGAAGTTCTCATTATACCCAGAGAGAAACAAACACAACAAATCTGGTTCTTACCTACTCGGGGACCGGGCTCATAGCCAAGGAAATCTTAGCTATTAAAGTGACGGAAAACCAGTGACTTCATGTCACTACCTCTACCATGCACCAAAGTCTTTTATATGGAATGAGACTTCACCAAAGCCGAAGATGAATAGCATATTCCTTGTCTTATTTCTCTGTACTGGAATTATTGGTTCCTATTCCGTGCATTGTTTTTTTCATATCTGCACGCTAGGAACTGGAATATTGTAGGTGGAGGCATAGGAGGCACCAGGAACTACCGATGATCAATGGATAATCAAAACAGCAACTCGACACAGCCCTGCTGCATCTTCCTCCTACTCTACCATACAAGCTTTCTCTTAGCCGGTCACTGACTGATGGCAAGTGCACTGGCTCGATCCACCTAGTGAAGATTCTAATTTTAGATTGGTTGGATCTAAGCAAGTATCTGTTGAATCTTCATTCTTCTCCCCCACAAAAAAACCTTCATTCTTCTGGAGCCAAAATTTTGTTGCCCAAAATGACCCAAATGTCGTGTGCTTTACGTTGGAATCTTTTAAACTGTCGCAACGACATTATCCAAACATGTGTAGAGCTGAGTGATACTATGACTCTCACATGGACCATTTAGTCAAGGATCTACTACTACAAGTGAGTAGAAAATAGTAGACAGACGAACAGGTCTCACATGGTTATTACTAGTAAAATTTGCAAAGCTTGTTTTTCATGTCTCTCCTTATACATTTTGTTATCTTTTCTTTTTATTTAGTTTTCTTCTCTTTTTGTGTCTGCATGTCATTTTTTCATGTGTGTATCTGGTTTGCTTTGCTTTACTGCATGTTATTAGTAGTAAAATGTATCAGTTGATTCTACTCTGTTGGGAACGAGAAGTAGCACCCAAGGCCGAGTCGGGTGAGCCTCTGCCTAAGATGTGGACGTCGTGGACGGTCACGATGTCACCAATGAGGGATCAGACGAGAACTTGCCGGAGGCGAGGCACGGGAGATAAGGGAGAGAAACCAGGTTGGATGCAATCTCTTAATTAAATGATGAGGCAAATTTTATGCCCATGTTTTGGAAAAAAAAAGTTGGATGCAATCGATTCAAAATGTGCTCTGTTCGTTCTAATCCAGAAAACGGTTGGAGGAAGAAGAAACATATCTGCTCGTTCGTTTTCCGATCCAACGATTTGAATGCAATTGATTGAAATTGGAAAACAATTAAGTCACCTCAGGTTTAGGCAGTCCTTTTCTTTTATAGGCGGTCCTTTTTAATTAGCAGTTGCACATCAGAGTAATTGTGAAAGGTGGTCGTGACAGTGCCAGTTTAAATAATTATTCAAATTTAGACAATGAGGAGAAGGGGAATCTTTTGAGATTTTTCATGAAGTTCAGTCCAGAAAATAATAATGAAGAGGACGTCCTCGAGGTGAAACTTATGACCGATTTATCTCGCCAAGAGACATGGATGGTCTAATTAACACATTCAGTCAGAAAATAGTAGTATCAATTAGGCGAAATGTACTCCCTCCGTTCCAAATTACTCATCGCAGAAATAGATGTTTCTAGAACTAAAATACATCTAGATACATTCATACCTGCGACAAGTAATTCGGAACGGAGGGAGTACCTCTTTTCTCTCGGCTAATTGCATCATCTTGGTGTAGAAACGGAAGATCAATATTTCTGAAATAAACTTATGAAATGTAGTGTTTGTTTAAAGCTCTTGTGGCCTAATAGACTGACCTAGCCGAGGACAAACAAACCCAGGGCATTGGTCTTTTGTTTGAAGTTCTCATTGTATCTAACTTACCCGGGGAGAAACAAACACAACAAATTTGATTCTTACCTACTCGGGGACCGAGCTCATAACCTCTACCCAAAGTCTTTTTATATCGAGTGAGCCTTCCCAAAGCCAAAGATGAATACTAGTAGCTCATTCCTTGTCTTATTTCTCTGTAGTGAAATTATTGATTCCTATTTATTTGTTTCATATCTGCGCGCTAGGGACTGGAATATTGTAGGTGTAGGCATAGGAGGCACCAGGAACTATAGATGATCAGCGAATAATCAAAACAGCAACTCAACACAGCCCCGCTGCATCTTCCTCCTACTCTACCATACCAGTCATTTCCCAGCCGGTCACTGAATGATGACAAGTGTACTACCTGGATCCACCTAGTGCAGATTCTTGATGAATGTTTGACCAAGGATCTTCTAAGCAAGTCTTGGTTGAATCTTCATTCTTCTGGTATTTTTTTGTTCTTTTGAAATCTATATATGCCGATTAAGTGAATGTTAAATATAACTTCCGCATTAAATTTATTTGAAAGCTCAACCTTCCCTTCAAAAATCTTTATTCGGTATCTACGTCGAGGAGTGGTTTTAACAAATAGGACAGGCAAAAATTAGAATGGTTGTAAGATAATGCAGGTTCTGCGATCAAGATGGAAATACTATGCATTTGTTTTTATCTTCAATTTTCACACTTCTACGTTGGACTATGTAAAATCGCCGCATGACATTATCCAAACCAATGCATATGTAGAGCTGAACAGGCATCTCAGATGGACCACCGAGTCAAGAAACTATGGATGGGTAGGAAAACAGTAGACAGACGGACGGACAGTTCTCAGATGCATACACCACACAACACAAACACACGACACAGAGCTCATAGCAAGAACAGGTCCAGATTAATTCCAACGAATTCGCAGGCAGAAATCCACCTGGGCTAGCTAGCCCTGACTAAATACCAGAATAACAAGGAGGGTAAACCATAAAACGAATTATGGCAATAGGAAAAGGAATCAACAATTCAAGAAACTACGGGTGGGGGTAGGAAAACAGTAAACAGGGAAACAGGACTCGGATGCATACACTACACATCAAACACACACAAACGCAGAGCTCACATAAAGAGCGGATGCAGATTAATTCCAACGAATTCAGACATAAATCTACCTGGGCTAATAGCTAGCCCTGACTGAATACCAGAACAACAGGGAATGTCAACCATAAACCAAAGGATAGCATAGGAAAAGGAACTGTGAATCAAGAACCGAACCTTGCCTGATCTGGTTTCCTTCTTTTGTATACATGCATGTATAAGTTTTCGCCGCAAACAAGCGCCAATTTGGGGTAAATGTTCATCCATCAGGAAACAGAAAAAACTATCTCTCAAGACTATATGTAAACCCCTCCTCTACTTCCACTTATCTTGCGATGAACAAAGCTGTAGGAACTTGCTAAGAGCTGACCGTGGAAACCATTTCGTATTCGCTCGATGGCTTCCGTCTCTTGGAGCAGACGAAGAAGGCGCCCCCAAGCCACTGCTGAAAGAAGAGAAGCGTGGCCAGCAGGACCACCCCACAAGGTATGACGATGTCCCACGCGAGGCTGAAGAGGTCGTCGCGAGAGCTCGCGTAGATGTAGGATGGCCTCATGCTGCGCACAAAGTGATGGGTCCTGTATGCATCGTATGCATGAGGCAGCGCACGCAGCATGGTGCCCCCGATGTAAAACACTGGGGAAAGCGCTCTGACTTTAGAGGCTGAGAACACATTCAGGATGACCTGGGGGAGCAGGAACCCATCGAGCAATAAGCCCCCGTAAGGGACAATGTCCTCCCAGAATGTATGTCGTGACGGCATGAGGCGAGCAACTTGCCTCAACATCCTTCTGCTGTGGTTGGTTCTCATGTGGACAATCGCTGTTATAACTCCACCTATGATGTACAGCGGCAAGCACACCCAGAGCACTTTCCTCTCTGCAGCACATGCCTCGTGTTTGCTTCCATCCACAGAAGACCGTGCAGACCATGCCAACTGAAGAAGGCGCAGCTGCAGCAGAAACGTCGCCATTGTGATGATTCGCACCATGACCTCATTCACCTCAAGCCAACCACCACCGGAGAAGGGAACAGTCTGTTTGTTGCTGTGCTTGAAAAGAGCCTCAAAGTTGAGCACGAGAGGGGTCATGTAACCCAGAGCGAGCACAACAAGCATAGTGATTGACATAGCAGGGAGCGCTTCAGGGACCTTCTTGACATGGAACAGCTGCACAGCAATGAAGGCACACGACAGAGTCATTGAGATGAGGGCCATGGTGCTTTCCAGGTCCATTCTCCATATTGATTCTTCCACTTGGCCTATGTACATCCCATATGAGTCAATGTCCAGCGTTTCAAAGAAAAGAGGGTCGGTCTTGCCCCTCAAGCTTATAATTTTCCCCTGGACATGTTTTGCTGCTTTCGCGTCCAGACTAGCAAAGTGAGCAGTTATCAAAATCTTACAGTCTGAGGAGGAGACATTAACCCGTCGACATGCGATCAGGCACAAGGAGCCTGTCTCGGTGTCATAAACACCTTCCGCCGAGATCTGTTGCGGTTCAAATGTTGCTAGTGACCAATGCCCAACATATCGGATATTGTAGCTGACATTAAGTAGTCTCTGCTTCGTCTCCAGCACTGCAGGGCGAGTGGAAAGGTTTGAGAGCACAAAAGAGCTCCCATCAGACAACATGGTCCCAATTGTGATCGGCGATGCGTACCCAGAACCACCCCGTTTCTGCAAGTTGAACCGGAACGCCAAGTCTAGATACGAATTTCTATCTGGGAACTTGCCCTTCCTCTTCTTGTTCAGGCCATACTGCTTGTAATACTTGGTTGCCTCCTCAACCTTGGTGTAGTTGTACTTCAAACCCCCAAAGTTACCCCTAACCGCAGTTGAATATCCGGCAATGCCCTGGTCGCTTTTCAGGCTGGTGTTCCAGACCAACCCTGCAGAAAAGCTCCGTTCCTGGATCGACCACACTCCCGGGAACCAGAAGGTCATCCCAATCCCGCACTCACTGACAGTCAATTCCGCACGGGATGATCCTGAGTTTACCACATGGCATCCTTTGAGGCATAGCCTGTTCGAATTCTGATCCCAGAAGCCCTCTGCCACAATCGCCTTCTCGGTGACCATGAAGTAATACCTGGAATAATCTGACATGTTGGAGAAGGCCACATAGACACGCACGGCGCCGTCGGCCGCGCAGTGCACCCTGTTGACGAACATGTGCGTCTGGTTAATCCCCAGCGAGGAGGCGGCCGACTGGCCGCCGTTGCCGTAGTCCAGCCTAAACCCCGGCTTGAGCAGCGACCTGAGGCCGGGGCACGTGAAGTTCCTCCCGCCGAACAGCTGGCGGACGTCGCGGCCGTCGGCGGGCGGGCGAGGGCAGGACGCGCTCTCGGCGTAGGCGTACCCCTCCTCCGCGTAGGCGAGGAGCGAGACGGGCTCGAACGCCACGCCGGGGCCGGGGCCGGTGCTCTCGAGGCGGCCGGTGACGAAGGGGCTGGAGAGGTTGGCGGGGCGGGGGAAGCGCAGGCGGAGCACGGCGGCGAGGAGCGCGACGGGGCGGCCGTCGGCGGCGCGGCCGGAGCCCGAGCCGACCATGCAGAGGTCCCCGGAGGCGGAGGAGTAGTAGCCGTGGAGGTCGAAGACGAGGGAGCCGCGGCGGCCGACGAAGCGCGGGAGGCGCGGGCGGAGGCGGTGCTGCTGGCCGTCGTAGTCGAAGAGGCGGCGGTTGCGGCCCGAGGGCCAGATGCCGTTGCGGTTACGGCCGGCGCCGGAGAAGGAGAGCGTGGCGGCGACGCGGAGGACGGAGGCGTCGGCGGTGGGGAGGACGGAGGTGGGGAGCAGCGCGAAGGAGCGCGGGAGGCGGGCGCCGTTGTCCGGGCCGAAGAGGAGGTCCCCGCCGCCGGAGAAGTAGCCGGTGGAGAGCTGGAGCGCGGGGGCGGGGGCGGCGGAGGCGGGGCCCGCGCCCGCGGGGAGGTCCGGCACGGCGGGCGGGGCCGGGCAGTGGGCGGAGTAGGCCGGGGGCGCGGGCGCGGAGGAGGTCCCGGCGGCCCGGATCAGGAGCAGGAGGAGGAGGAGGAGCGGCGGCGCCATTGGTGAGGCGGGGAGCGGGGATTGAGATCTCCTTCCCCTCTCATCCCCTCCCCGCTTGGTGTAGATGGAAGTGGAGAGGAGACGACTCACCGGGAGAGACAGGGGCTTGACTCTCTGTGATGTGGGGTTTAGGCCACCCAGTGGTGGTAGATGGGACTTTCAAAAAAAAAGAAAAAAAAAGTGGTGGTAGATGGGGAATTTTATCTCACTTTTATGTTAGTATAGTATTTTCTATATCTTTTTATTATAACATTTTCAAAATGCTCACGTCCTTTTTTAAAATGCAACGCGTTTAAGGCTTGTCCTAAGTCAATGTTTTCTGAATTCGATCAAATTTTTAGAAAAGGTTATATTGACTTGAAGATAACGAATCGGATGTCGGTAGAAGCATCATGGTGTTATTATAGGTATCGCTGTTTTCTCGATAACCCTGCTCAAACTTAAAGAAATAGGCTTGACTTGGGACAAAATATATATAACTTATATTTCAGGAATGAGGGAGGAGTGTGGGGGTATTTTTAATTTTGAGTGCATTCGACGTTTTCTTCTCTTTAAATGGATTTTCAGTTTTTTGTTGTTGTTTTTTTTTTTTTGCTTGCACTGGTGTGTGTATAGTGAATGGTAGATGGGAACATTTTCCTTTCTCTATGGCACATCATAGTGTGTTTATGGTTTATGTATGGCATGAAATGTGCGTTTTATTTGGTAGTAACACTAGTGACTATGTTGCACAACCGGCAAATCTGTGAATGCTCCTCTAATGGCCGTCCTACCTTCTTCTTTTGTAGTCAAAGAAAAGTGCTCACTCCTCTAATGGCCGTCCTACCTTCTTCTTTTGTAGTCAAAGAAAAGTGCTCAAGTGATTTGGATCCGTCGATGATAACGAGGCTCCTTCAAACTCTATTCTCCTCTTAATTAAATGATGAGGCAAATTTTTTGTCTCCGTTTCGAAAAAAAAATGATAACGAGGCTCCTATCCTGCCATGGCTCATCCAGGTATTCAGCTGCCGTAAAAAGAGGGTTCGTCACGATTTCTTCTCTTCAGTTGTCTTCGCGTGGGAAGAAATAATAATAACTCGTGTATGAACGAGGCTGGATTGTTGAGAAAAATCTGGTTGAGAAGTGATGAGCCGTCTGGACGATGCCAGCCAGCACTGAATCCAAGAAAAGGCGGCAGTAAAGCCAAAGTGGTCTAACAGGAGTGCACCAGCCGGCCACACCACACAGGACAAGAATTCAGAGTTGACACGGGGGAAAATACAAGGCCTCGGAAACACCGACAACAGCCAGCCAATGAATATCAAGACAGATTCAACAAGCACCGAGAATAGCCTGAGCTGAGCTCCCAAAGAAGGAGCGAGGGGGCAAGGGCATGCTCACAAACTCCATCAGATGATATATATTAAGCCTAGGACGGTGACATTAATCATAAGAGTCTCACAGGTGAATGACTTATTCACCGGGACGGAGGTAGTACCATTTTGGCTCGGCTTGGCTCGGCTCGGCTGGCGACCACCACTTATAGCCTCAGTGTGGTGTCTGCCGGCGGCCCTCTAGAGGTGGTGCCGGAGGCGGAGGCGGCCGACTGCTTCGCCTTCTCCGACAGGAACTTGCTGCAGTCCGCTCCCTTCACTGTGAACTCCATCAGCAGCTCCTCAAACAGCCTCTTGAGCGAGGTCTTGAACCTGAGCGAGCAGCTCTTGTCACCCTCGTCCACGTCCTGCACCCCGTTCCCGGCAAGGCACCCAACCTGGGCGCCGTCCAGATAGGCCTTGCAGGCCACCAGGACGTTGCGCCCGTGCTTGCGGAAATGGCCAGCCACGAAATCCTCAAAATGCTGCACAAAATATGTAGTCCACATTAGATTCGAGGCAGTATATGAACAAATACACAAAAGAGGTTTCAGCATAACAGGTTTTCATAAATAAGATAGCAGAGTTGCAGGATTCAAGCTAGTATATGAACATGACAGCAGCTTCAACATAAAAGGTATTGATAAACAAGATGGTTGTCAACAGATCTATCGCAATCCATGCTGGTTATCAACTAGACAGGGTTGCATTGGTACCCAAAAAGCAGTATTATTATGAAATAAGTAACTGCGTTTGCAGTAACTATGATAAGCAGAGGTACATCCATACCTTTGGCGGATTTCGGAGAGAATACAACATCGTCCTGCAGGACAGCAGGAATGTGTCTTCGTTATAAGTTAGGGATCTCTTCTCCCCGGCAGGTGTGTTAGCTGAATTAGCATACCCAGGCTCATTGAAATAAGGTTTGGCATTCAAAACCAGAGCCTGAATGGAGACAAGAACCTGCAGCATGGTTGAATTGGATGGATTCCATTTCTCACATCCACTACCAGCCCAGGTGTTTAACAGGCTAAGGCACACCTTCCCACAAGCATACAGGTTTGGATTAAGCCGCAGCCCACCAGAGCGGTAGTTAACAAGCTGTAAAGAATTAACTCATTACTATCAAATGTGACTAAGGGCAAACTATAATAAAAGAAAGACAGTCATTAATGGAGATAAAGTCCATAAAATCTTACTGGAGGTGTGTTTGGATATTGAGGAGGGAAGTAAATGTCGAAGAAAAAGAGCCCGTCATGGTAAGGAGTGCCTGCTGGACCCATAATGACAGCTCTAAGAAGGTCCATTCTATCCTCGTATGCCCTCACGAATATGGTATCTATTAAATTGGAAGAAAAGCAAAAACATAATCATAAGATGCCCTTTGCAGTGTATCCCGGCAAAAAAGGGCATCTCATCACAAGGAGATATTTGAACTAATGACAGCAAGATACTGATTGGGACAATTAGTACCAAGAGGAAGTTTATTATAGAAAAAAGGTCATGAGAAGCAAGAGCTGACTACCTGGCAAGTCTTTCTCTAAGACTTTCCACTCATGCTGAATGCGCTTCGCCCAGTCTTTTGATGGCTGTCAATAGGACAAGTTAGTACCAATATAAGATGGCAAAGGATGAACAGGGCATGTCATAACCATTACCTTCTTCACTACCAGAGCTTTCCTTAACTCTGGTTTCACATAATAATGATCATTATGGCCATCAACAGTATCAAATTGCTTAAATGTGTTGTATCTTTCATCAACTTTCTCGTCCAAGATTGGGATGGGTTTGGAATTACTCGACATCTCAGCGGCAGTCTTCTGCAGCCATGGTAAAGGAGCCTCCACTCCAGGCGGGATATCCAAGCCATCAAACTGAGCAGATAAATTATAGTTATATTCATTCTCATAAAGTGTATCATCAAACTCATAGTTTTCGTAGTCCTCTTCCTCATAAGCAAAGTCTTCATCTTCCTCGAATGCGTCAAAAGGGTAGTCATCATAATCATGGTAAACTGCGGTTTCCATATATTTTTTAGCAAAAGCATCCTTAATGACAGTACTGCTTGAAAAATAGGTGTTTGGTCCAGAGGTAACTTTTTTGAAATCACCCATAATGGTAGTACTGTTTGAAGCATAGGTGCTTGGTCCGGCGCTAACTTTCTTAAAACCACCCATAATGGAAGTACTGTTTGAAGCATAGGTGCTTGGTCCGGCAGTGTCACCAGCCACACTAGTCTGAAATTGTTCACAGAGAAAGCATCAATCAGAGAGGAGTAGGCAAACAAATAATATGGAAAGAGAAAGACATGAGAGGGTTTACCTTCACATGCTTTGGCCAAACAAGAGGACATCCAACTGAATGTTTATTCTTTTCAACTGGTGCTTTCTCACCAATAATCACAACACCATCAGGATCATCATCAATTTCAATTATTTCACGAGGAACAACCTGTTAATTCCCATTGCAGAAAAACAGTATTAATCCCATGTAGGCAAATTTTAAACACACCATTATATATAAAAAAATGAGACCAACCCAAGGGCTAACCCTCGTTGGCAATTTTTATAGGAGAAACTCCGTGAGAACCGCGCGTCCGAGCCAGGACTCAAACTCGGGTTGGCTGGCAGCAACCCCAGCTGCCCAGCCAACGGGTCGACGCCCCGCCCCCAATAGCATTTTGTCTCATTTTATAACCCAGTAGGATTTTGTTGGAAAATTGTTATATGGAAAGTCACGAACGTAGTCGATCCTATATATGGAAACAATGGGCTAGCTAGGTTTATATAATACACATAATGAATACAGAAGAAGAACAATGGCAGATGTCATGCAACTATGAACCAGCCAGAATGGTTTATGCAATTATAGTTAAGAATGTTGGAAAAAACGCTAGGCATAAGCGAGGCGGTTGGCCTTCGCCTAGTGCCTAGGTGGCGCCTAAGCACCCTAGGCATATAAACATTAATTTAGAGCATGAAAATGGGTAAAATACCAACTACCCTCCATTTAAAAATGGCATATGGGCCCATTTGGCCAGTCACTGTGACATGGAATGAATTCTCACTCGTATGGAGAACTTTTTGCTTGCCCCACCTAGACTTGTGCTTATGCCCTATGCAAGGTGTTTGGCCATTGCCTAGCGCCTAAGCACAACCCAAGTGTCTTTCCAACAGAGATAAGATTATGTCATCAATAACACCATTTCATGCAACATAGTAGAAACACATAAGGTGCTCACAAGCTGTAAGGTTACCAAGTCAAATGCACTGAAAGAGTAGTATGTCAAAGCAATAGCATTTCATTAGAATTACAACGATATGATTGTATGAGTGTGACAGAGCAAGGTCATAGTGGTATTATTTAGTGTCAAGACCAATGGAACAGGATACAAAGGTCAACAACAGAAGATGTGCAAAGTGCGAACATGATCCAAATAACTAATAACTATTTACATAAAGAGAGATCGAAGGGAGACAATCCTGTAGCTGGGAAGTGCACCTCAGGTATGCACAAAGAGATCAGAGAATTTAAGAAGCGCATGGGATAATTAACAATGAACGATATGCCAGTCTATGACACCCTACATTTCATTTGAACACGAGTTCCTGACATACCATCAGAGAACCAACTCAATCCCCACCTGAACTGCTCGACAACCATAACTAAAGAGATCAAAACAGAGCGCAATTCTAGAGTCACCCCAGGGGTCCTGCCTGGTGTATCAGCTAAACAAGACAATCAACCGCGAAAAATTACCAGTTTCACCAGTCAATTAACCGCAATTCCCCATTCAGGCAGCAAATGGGACCTTGCTAGCACATGACCCAACACACAAACATTAAAAAGACCTACTCCAGGATATTATCAAAACACAAACAAGATAAAAGACCAACACGCACCATCTATTTCAGAACACAACAACATACCATCGGCACGCAGATCAGATGCGCAGCCTGGGATCCGAACCGTAATTCAGCACCTAAACAGCCGAAATTCAGGATCGTCTAACCAACCAACCCTCCCCCTCCCACGAATTACCTTACCTACGGCGGCTACCGGCCCCTGATTCCAACGACTAACTACAGCTAGTGCGATGATGTTATACCTGGCTCCGCTTCCTCTTCTGGTGGCCGGGGTTCCACCCCCCGGCGGCGGCGGCGGCGGCCGGCGACACCTCGACCACGTCGGGGTCGTCGAACGAGGAGCTCCCCGCGCACAGATAACTCCTCCTGCGGACCAAACCCGAAATCAGCCTTAGCCGGGACGAGACGAGGCGGCAGGGGAGGGGGGCGCCCCGATCAGATCGGCGGCGGGGCGCGGGGAGGGGGAGGGGGGGACTCACTTGGAGGGGTGGGTCGCCATCGGCGTCGCGGCCAATGCGATCGCCTGCCGATCGCCGGAGCGCCGCGGCTAGGGTTCCGGCGAGG
>NC_041380.1:569834323-569847404 GCF_002162155.2 Triticum dicoccoides
TCCATTTTTATAATACGGGAAATGTGTTTTTGGCCCGTTTGGAAATGGGATTTCGGGGGAAAGGGCCCTCTGGGGGTGGGCCCCCCACAAGCGGGTACGCCGCCCCTGCCAGCGCCTGTGGGTGTGTGTGGTGAGAGACGCGGAGGCTGTGCCGTGGGCCCGGCTGATCTCCGGGTCAACTGGTCAACATATTTATATATTTGTAGTAGGAGTATAAAATGTCACGTTCCTATAGAAAGTAGGGAAAAAAATTGGAAAGGTCGCACTCCTGGCTAGCCACTGTATCTTGAGCTACGCATGGGGAGTAGGATGGATATATATGTATTTATATTAGATGAAAAAGATAGATATATCTATTTTTATGAGAAAATAAGCTTTCCCCTCCGATTTCATACTGGCAAATGTGTACGCACGTTTATATTAGGGAGTAAATTAACTACACGTTGATATTAGGCCGGATATCAATTACTACATGTTAATCATGTGATTGGCATGGAGTTTATATTTAGCATACTATTAATTACACGCTAAATATGTTGATCACTCATCATTGGAGCCGTTGGATTGACAAGATTTGATGATCAAGATTAAGTAGATTTGCTCCTTTGAATCTTCGTATATCTGATGAAATCTTATCTGACTGGCGTTTCCCAAGGACGTTTTGCCAATGAACCCCTCCCCACGAACCACACAGTCTCTATCCTGATGGATGATAGTTTTCGCAAAAAGAACCTCAGAAGAAACTTCGAAGGAAGAAATTGTCATGTTAATTTCAAAAACTACCCCCCCCCCCAACCCCAAATGTAGTAAAAACTGCCACCTCCCCTGTTTGCTTTCCATCCAGGCCCTGGCGAATGTTCGCGAGGTATGTGCGTCATTTTATATTGGTATACATATATACATATATCAGGAACTAGAGAGCACGATATGATAAAAGATACACTCCTTTGGACAAGCATCGTTCCCACTGCTGCAGCTCTGATGGATCGTATCCACTATTCAGCAATCCAAAAACACGATTGATGAGGTTGAAAGCTGGATTTGCTATCATCACGAGTTGTGTGGTAATGTATTCATAAAAAAATGTTGTGTGTAAAATCATGTTTTCCCAAGTACGAAATAAGTTGGGCGCGTGCTATGGGGTGTCAAGAAAAATATGCATGCAAAGTTGAAGGCTTGAAGTGTAATATCATGGACGTCGTTTTCAGGAAGGACCATTCGAAGGGCTTCTTTTGGTTTATAGGAGTTTTATAAGAAACTTAGAAGATATAGAAGTCCTAAGAGTTTTGTCTTCACACTTTTATCGTTCAGTGTAGTTTTTTTATTGTGCCAAACACTCTTTAATACAAATTCATATAGTTCTCCAGTTATGTATGCTTGAAAAGGACGTGGCACTATGATTCCATGTGTTTTTTCTTCACGTGCCGAGAGTCCAATGTCTCCTCCTAAGATTGCAAGATTCTGATAACTGCTCACTTTGCTAGTTTGGATGCGAAAGCAACATAGCATGTCTAGTGGAAAATCTGAAGCATAAGACCGGCCCTATTTTCTTTAAAATGTTGGACATTGCTTTGTACGGGATGTACATAGGCCAAGTGGAAGAATCAATATGGAGAATGGACTTGGAAAGCACCATGGCCCTCATCTCAATGACTCTGTCGTGTGCCTTCATTGATGTGCAGTTGTTCCATGTCAAGAAGGTCCCTCAAGCGCTCCCTGCTATGTCAATCACTATGCTTGTCGTGCTCGTTCTGGATTACATGACCCCTCTCGTGCTCAACTTTGAGGCTCTTTTCAAGCATACAAACAAACATACTGTTCCCTTCTTCGGTGGTGGTTGTCTTGAGGTGAATGAGGTCATGGTGTGAATCATCGCAATGGCGATGTTACATGACCCCTCTCGCCTGCTTCCTCTGCTCCAAGAGTAGGAAGCCATCGAACGAATACAAAATGATTTCCACAATTAGCTCTTAGAAAGTTCCTACATCATTATTCATCGCCGGGTAAGTGGATGTAGAGGAGGGTTTTACATATAGACTAAAGAGAAGATAGGTTTTTCCTGATGGATAAATATCTACCTTACGTTTGTGGCTTGTTTGGGGTGAAAAATTATACATACATGCATGTACACGGTGGAAGGAAACAAGATCAGGCAAGGTTCACAATTTCTTTTCTTATTGCCGTCATTCGGTTTATGATTTACACTCCTTGTTATTCTGGTATTTAGGACATGTTTGGATTCTCTTCACTCCATAACTGCGACTCCCGGAGCGGAGAGAGCGGCAGCACAATTTCAGGGAGTGGCTCGAATTGAGCTCCTTGTTTCCTCTACATCACAGAGTGCAGCTTTGAGAATGGAGAGGTTCCGAACAGGCTCTTAGCCAGGGCTAGCTAGGGTAGGTGGATTTTCTGTTTGTGAATTCGTTGGAATTAATTTGCATCTGTTCTTTCTATGAGCTCTGTGTTTTCGTGTGTTTGCTCTCTGTAGTGTATGAATTTCAGACATGTCTGTCTGTCTACTGTTTTTCCTACCTATCCATAGTTTCTTGACTAGCTGGTCCATCTGAGATGCCTATTCAGCTATGCACATGAATTGGTTTGGATATTGTCATTGCGACGGTTTTAAATAGTCCAACACAAACCATACACCCCGCAATTTAATCAGTTCAAACAAATTCATGATAATTGCTGCTGGTGGTATATTTAGAGCCACAAACACAACCCTCCATATAAACGTGCAAATGGGAAGATAAAAGAAAATGCATAGTGGTTACATATTGATCGCAAAACCTACACCATATTACAAGCATTCTAATTTTGGTTTAACCAATTTATTAAAGCCACCCCTTGACGAGACACCGAATAAGATATTGCTTTTTAAAGGGAAGTTGAGCTCTCAAATGAATTCATCCAGAAGTTATATTTAACACTCAACAAGTTGGTATATATAGGTTTCAATAGAAAAATAAACAGAAGAGTGAAGATTCCAGCTAGACCTGGTTAAGTCCTTGGTTATACAGAATATCAACAAAACACTACGCTGGGTAGATCCAGTCAGTCCGCTTATCACCAATCAGTGCACGGCGGGAAAATAGATGATGCGGCAGAGTAGGAGGAGGCAAGATATCATCAAGACACTGCACCAGGTGGATCCAGCCAATCCGCTTATCACCAATTAGTGACCAGTGGGGAAATGGCTGATGTGGCAGAGTAGGAGGAGCAGGCAGGCGCGCTGTGTCCAATTGCTATCTGGATTGTGCGTTGATCATTGATAATTCCTGGTGCCTCCTATGCCTACACTTAAAGTACTCCATGCCTAGCATGAAACAAATAATGCAGGGAATAGGAATCAATAATTCCACTACAGAGAAATAATACGAGGAATAAACTATTCATCTTTGGCTTTGGGAAGGCTCACTCCATATATAAAGACTTGGGTGAATGGTAGAGGTTGTGACGTGAAGTCATTGGTTTTCAGTCGCTAAGAATTCCTTGGTTATGAGCTTGGTCCTCGAGTAGGTAAGAACCACATTTGTTGTGTTTGTTTCTCCCCGATAGGTCGGATACAATAAGAACTTTGTACGGAAGATGAATTCCCTGAGCTTGTTTGTCCTCGGCTAGGTCAGTCTATTAGGCTACAAGAGCTTTAAACAAACATCACATTTCATAAGTTCATTCTAGAAACATTGATCTTCGGTCTCTACACAAGAATGATGCGACTAGCCAAGAGAAAAGAGGTACACATTCTGTCCTCGCGCGAGGAAAAATGAGCTAACTAAGTAAAACCAAATTCACCTAATTGTTAGTATTTTCCGACTCAACGTGTTAATTAGAGCATTCATTGTCTTGGCCCGATAAATGGGTCATAAGTTTCATCTCGAGGATGTCTTCTTGATTATTATTTTGCATATTGAACTTTAGGAAGAATCTCAAAAGATTACCCTTTTCCCCATTGTCCAAATTTGAATAATTGTTTGAACTGCCACCGACACGACCACCTTTCACAATACACCTATACAAATTTAGTCGGACCATGCACTGTAGTGTTGCTTTGGGATTATCTGATGTGCAACGGCTAATTAGAAATGACCGCCTAAACCTAAGGCGACTTAATTGTTTTCCAGTCTCAATCGATTGCATTCAAGCCATTGGATTGGAAAACTAACGACCGGATATGTTTCTTCTTCCTTCAACCGTTTTTTAGGTTAGGACAAACAAAGCGTTGTTTGAGTTGACTGCATCCAACCCGATATCACTCCCTTCCCTCTCATGCCTCGCCTCCAGCGAGTTCCCGTCCGACCCCTCACCGCCGGCGCCGTTACCGGTATGTCGTCCCCATCTCATGCGGTCAGCCGCGTTACACACGACTCGACCTTGGGGGCTACTTCTTGTTCCTAGAAGAATCGACTGACGCATTTTTGTTCCCCAATTGTCTATGAAATTTGTAAAGTGAATTAAAAAGTATTCCATAGAAACGTAAAAACACGCTTATTGGATATGGAACAAGTAGATAGATGGGCGTATTATAAGCTGGTCCTTTAAAGATCTCTGAATGCAACTTGAGCATTAGCAATTTGGTTTTGTCCGTGATTGTGAAACCGTATGCGACATCGCTACTGTCGTCAGTTCGACCAGGTCATTTATACTTTCTTTAGTTGTCCTTCCGCTGATGTCCAGCCGTTCGCCGGGTGCGAGCATCCTGTACGCAGCTCGCGATCTGAACATTTCCTCCTCGGCCTCGTTGAGCAGCACGGCGGCAATCAACCTTTTCGCCGTAGCCAGCTAAAGTGTGGGTGGCAGCAGTGGGGAGCCTAGGCCGGCCGAAGGCGAAGCCGCTCACCGATGATTCGCCGGGATGACGCGTGAGGCCGGCCTGGTTGAGTGCGGGAAGAGCGCATGGAAACTGAGGTTTAGCTACCCTTCCGAGAGCCAGCGATTGGCCCGGCCCTCACCGACAGCAGTTGGTCTCTCGTTACCAACCAATACATTCGGCGACGATCCGCTTCAAGAAGGAGAGCGCGGAAGAGATGTCTCCCAGTCCCATGTCACGGTTGCCGCGAAAAACCCACATCTTCCACGGCAGTTCCATGTCACGGCAGCTCGTTGCAGTCAGTGGCCGGCTGGGAAATAGTTTTTTTAGGTGAACTAGAATTTTATTCAAGGTTTATAATGTCCGAAATACAAACTATATTCAGTACAGATCCTAGCCACAAGTGGCAACCAAATGCTATTAGAGGTCGCCTTTCCCAATTATGCATGAGCTTCAAAATTGCTCTCCAAGTGAAGCAAACATCATCAAACTCCTTTCTTCTATGATGATTGATCTCTGTCGGCACTGTCACATAGGAAGCTGCCGCTCCCTTCTTGATCTTCATTATAACATCCATGTAGTATGAGGCAATCACCAATCTGCGTAAATTAAGGTCTGTCGCCGGTCCAAGTGCCTCATTATTGGCATCTGCCTCTAAGCTCGTAGGATCAACAAGACACTCGAAAACCATTGTGGAGGCTCCCAAAAACTTTCCTGTCTTGTCCCTCCATACAACAGCAGCCCCTCCCACGTTGCCCTGGCGGGACATCCCACCATCAACACTAACCTTAGATGTGTTTCCTTCAGGTGCAATCCATCTGTGGTTCCTTTGACAGGTTACTGAAGAAGGGTTTGTGTGTCTGGGAAATAGCTGATATGGTAGATTTGGAGGAAGATGCAGGGGGGTTGTCTTGAGTTGCTGTTTGGATTATCTGTCTATCATCGATAGTTCCTGGTGCCTCCTATGCCTACACCTACAATATTTTAGTCCCTAGCACGTAGATATGAAATAAGACGAGAATAAGCTAATCATCTTTGGCTTTGGGAAGCGTCACTCCATATAAAAGACTTGGGTGCATGGTAGAGGTAGCGACATGAAGTCCTTGGTTTTCCGTCACTTTAATAGCTAAGAATTCCTTGGTTATGAGCTCAGTCCTCGAGTAGGTAAGAACCTAATTTGTTGTCTTTGTTTCACCCACGGTGAGTCAGATACAATGAGAACTTCAAATAAAAGATTAATGCCCTGAGAATGTTTGTCCTCGGCTAGGTCAATCTATTAGGCTACAAGAGCTTCGAACAAACATTAAATTTCGTTGGTTTATAATAGAAGTATTTATCTTCGGTATCTACACCAAGATGATGCAATTAGCCACGAGAAAAGAGGTACACATTCAGTCCTCGGCGACGAAAAACAAGCTAAGTAATTGTTAGTATTCTGTGACTCAACGTGTTAATTAGACCCTTCATTATCCTGGCCAGATAAATTGGTAATAAGTTTCACCTTGAGGACGCCTTCTTTATTATTATTTTATGGTTTGAACTTAGGAAGAATCTAAAAAGATTTCCCCTTCTCACAATTGTCCAAATTTGAATAACTCTTTGAACTGCCACCACCAAGACCACCTATAACAATACACCTACCTATACAAATTTGATCAGACCATGCACCGTGGTGTTGCTCCGGGATTATCTGACATGCAATGGCTAATTAAAAAACCGCCTAAACCTAAGGTGGCCTACTCTTTTTTTCTCAATTTCAATCGATTGCATTCAAGCCGTTAGATCGGGAAATGAGCGACCAAATATGTTTCTTCTTCCCCCAACCGTTTTCTGGACTAGAACAAGCAGTCCGAGTCAATTGCATCCAACCTGATTTCTCTCCCGTCCCTCCATGCCTTGCGTTCCTCAAGTTCCCGTCCGATCCCTCATGTCCACGACATCCACATCTCAGCCCAGGCTCACCCGACTTGGCCTTGGGCATTACTTCTCGTTCACAGAAGAACAGACTAACACATTTTTGTGCCCAGTTGTTTGTGAAATTTGCAAAGTGAATTAAAAACTATTATTCCATAGAAACATCAAAACATGTTTATAAAAAAACAAGATCATTTAGGACTAACCTTTGGAGGCATATTTTTATAGAAGAAATTGTAAGCACCACAGGTCACTCCGTGACTCGAACCCGAGTGGGCTAGATAGCACCATGCTATCCTAGCCAACAGGGTGACACCCTGTTCTAAAAAAACATGTTTATTGAATATGGATGAAGTAGATAGATCGGCGTATTATGAGCGGGTGCTTTAAGGATCTCTGAATGCAACTTGAGCATTCACAATTTGGTTTTATTTGTGATTGTGGAACCATATGCATTGCTACTGTTGTCGGTTGGTCCCGTTCATTTATGTTTGCTATAGTTGTCCTTCCTCTACTGCCTAAACATCCTGTACATTCCTTCCACTGCCCAATGCAGGCATATCTTAGGCAGATCATTTTACGTATCCGTGGTCAAGTGATTAGATAGCCACCAGTGACATGCTAAGGACGCGAGGTAAGCCGCCCCGTCCATCTCATACCCCACGAAATCACACCATGAGTCGCAATGGACACCAGGGACAATCTCATCGACCTCACGGCTCACGCGTCTTGATGTTGAACGCGGATGTCCCATGGCGACTGCCGCCTTCTCCAAGCGTGAAAAGAACGATGTCGCTCCTGTCGCAGAACCACCGCAAGTTGACGGCAAAGTATGATCTCACCTTGAACTCTGCCTGGGGCGACATGAAGAAGTCGGGCATGAACTCCCACTTGCCGATGTTGGGATAAAACAAGTAAACCGTCATGGGACCCTACCACATGTAGAGTAAATAAAAACGGAGGGAGTATATCAGCAATACACTACACTAGGTGGATCCAGTTAGTTCGTTTATCACCAATCAGTGACCGATAGGGAAATAGCTGTTGTGGCAGAGTAGGAGGAGGAGGAGGAGATAGCCTATCATCAAGACACTACACTAGGTGGATCCAGCCAGTTCGCTTATCACCAATTAGTGACCGGCGAGGAAATAGTTGATGTGGCAGAGTAGGAGGAGGCAGCCGGACATTGTCCAATTGCTATCTGGATTGTGCGTTAATCATCGATAGTTCCTGGTGCCTCCTATGCCTACACCTACAATATTCCATCCCTAGCGTGCATATATGAAGCAAATAATGCATGTAATAGGAATCAATAATTCCAGTCAAGAGAAAAGAGACGAGAAATAAGCTATTCATCTTTCGATTTGGAAAGGCTCACTCCATATAAAAGACTTGAGTGCATGGTAGAGGCAGTGACATGAAGTCATTGGTTTTCCGTCACTAATAGCTCAGAATTCCTTGGTTATGAGCTCAGTCCTCGAGTAGGTAAGAACCAAATTTGTTGTGTTTGTTTCTCCATGGGTAGGTCGGATACAGTGAGAACTTTAAACAAAAGATGAATGCCCTGAGCTTTTTTGTCATTGGCTAGGTTAGTATATTAGGCTACAAGAGCTTTAAACAAACATTACATTTCATAAGTTCAATGTAGAAGCATTGATCTTCGGTCTCTACACAAGAATGATGCCACTGGACAAGAAAAAAGAGGTATACATTCCGTCCTTGACGAGAGAAAAGAGCTAAGGAATCTCCAATGCTGACCCTCAAATCGAACACCGCATTCTCCAAGGATCGGTGAGGACCAGTCCACGAACACTGGTGCGGGAGCCGGTCATCCAAAGATTGGTGCAAATACCTGCCTCTTTTTTTAAAAGCCCACAAGATCAAAATAGCCGCATATCAAATTCTAGTTTATCTAAAAAGGTTCAAATAGGGTGGTAGTTCTAATTTAAATGGTACAATCCAATAAAGTTTTCGAATTAAAGTAGGTCAAACTTAAATTCAACTAGCACATATGTACTAGTTGTTCCCTTTAACCACCCAGAGATGATCAATCGAATCTTTGTTCAGTTGCTCGATGCTGAATTTATTGATGCATTTGAATAAACTCATCAACGTGGTTGGATTCTGCTCTGGAAGTTCGATTGGATCACTCATGTTCTCAAATTCAAGTGTTGTGGCATCATTTTTATGCCCATCCTTTATGATTATGTTGTGCATGATCATACAACATATTATCACCTCTCACAAGGCCTCCAGATCCCATTATTTAGCAAGACCATAAACAACTGCAAAATGGGCCTAAAGAACTCCAAACAGCGAGATCACGACAATAACAAATTTGACCATGCCTCCCTCTCACGCGGATGCAGGCGAAAGGCACTACAATACCGGGTCCAACAAGCAAATGAGACCCGCCTGTCATGCACGCAGAGACAAAACAATGATATAAAGAAGGGCCAACGACTAAGCCTTTGCCACCACCGTAAAAAGTATATTCGCTAGTCAATCGAGCGAACCAAATCTACCGCGCGATGTAAGTCGCCCAGAATGGTGGGTGGCATAGCAGTTTTTATAGGATAGATTTCTTTCACTGTCCAACGTACATATCTTAGAGTGTCTTCAACAAGTGCCCCAAAACTGCCTTATGCGCTAAAAACCAGCGTTTTTGTGTCGGAAACAAAAAAACAGCGCTTCAGTAATCGCTATCAAGTAGAGCACGCTTAAAAAACTTTAGCGCATAGGCTGCGGGGCTGCAAATTTGGGGTGTCAGATTGTGCGCGCGGTTTGCTGCAGGTGGGGCCGCCGGATTGGACGCTTTTTTTGTGCATCTCGAAAATCTCTTTATCGCTCCTGCGCGAAAAAGACTATTTTAACGCTATAAAAGAATTATAGCGCGTCTGTTGGAGATGCTCGTAGGCAGACGATTTTATCTATCCATGATCAAGTGATTCATCATCAGTGACATGCTAAGGACGCGAGGTAAGCCGCCACGTCCATCTCATACCCCACGAAATCACCCCATGAGTCGCAACGAACGCCAGCAACAATCTCGTCGACCTCACGCGTCCTGATGTTGAACGCGAAGGTCCCATGGCGACCGCTGCCTTCTCCAAGCGTGAAAAGAACGACGCCGCTCCTCTCGCAGAACCACCGCAGGTTGACGGCAAGGTACGATCTCAGCTTGAGCTCTGCCTGGGGCGGCATGAAGAAGCCGGGCCGGAACTCCCACTCGCCGCAGTCGCCCGTGTTGGGATCGAACAAGTAGACCGTCATACAGAGTCTGTCGACGCAAACTCGTGACGTGATGCAGCAAAGCCTCTCGTCGGCGGTCACGCCTAGCAGTCGGATGCTCTGCTCCATGTATGTCGGGAGGCCGGTTTGCGGCATGGGCGCCTCCCTCGGCTCAGGCGTGTCGATCCGCACCGCCAGCGCCGTGCGCTGCAGCGGCCAGTAGGCCACGCCCCGGAGCACGATGGCCTGGCCAAGCTCGCGCGCCTCCTTGCTCTTGATCTTGCGGCCTGACCTCCTAGCCTCCGCGCTCCAGCGGCCAAGGTCCGAGGAGTAGGCGCGCAACGCGGTGAACCCGCGGCGGTTGTAGACGATGAGCACGCGGAAGAAGGTGGCCGGCAGCGGCGACGGGCCTTGGCCGCCGTCGTGGTCGCCGGCAAACAGTGCGCACGCGTACGTCCCGGGCATGTCGTCGCCGGACAGGGGCGGAAGCAGGGTCATGTGGCCCGTCATCGGGTTGCACACGCATAGCTCGAGGCCGGCGGCGGGGCCCTCGTGCCGGAGCTCCAGGACGAGGCGGCCGTTGCGGGACGCCACCGGACGGGAGTGCTCGAAGAACCCGTGGCCGACGACGCGCTGGAAGGCATCGGGCAGCGCGTCGAGCGAGGCGCTCGGGAGGCCGAGGAGCCGAGCGCCGGAGCGGGTCGGGACGAAGCGAGGCCCCGGCCTCGAGACGGTCGCTCGGTTGCGTGCGGTGACGTGACCGGCGGCGCCGTCCTCGCGGTGGAAGAAACCGAGGAAGAAGCGGGGGAGCGGCGGCAGGCAGGGCCGGCCCATAGATATACGGGGCCCAGGGGCAAGACAGCAATAAGGGGCCCTTGTGTTTACTCCAAAGCTCAAAATATTTATATTTCAAAAGCAAAATAATATCCAGTACATAGCATAGTTTGATAATCTTAATTTGTACTCCAAAACTGACAATACAAATTATTTATTGATAAGTGAACTACACCATGATAGTAATGAAATGATGTAGTTCGACAAAAGCTTGCATTTCTAAATTTTAATGGAGACTTCATTTTGCCTTGCAAAACAAAAATTGTTGTCAAAACAGGTTGCTACTTAGATCTTTTGTGTTACCATGAGATAAAAAGTTAGGCACGATCTTACATTTGTTTCTAGATCCTCTCCCCAATTGGCCATGTTCTTCACTCCAAAAATCTTCACCCGGACTCATTTCTTTCAAACATTCCTGCTCAAGGCATAGTAAAGCAAACTGAGAAATTCACGTCTATACTAGAACTTGGAAATTCGTCTAACACTTCTAGAAGCAAAGTCATCGATTATTGCATCAACATTTATTTCATCCAACTTATCTTTCTCAATACATAAAGTAGCAAGACCATTTAATCTTTCTTGTGACATTGTTGACCTCAAATAGTTCTTTAACAATTTCAACTTTGAAAAGCTACGCTCTGCTGATGCTACGGTCATTGGTACAGTGAACAGAATTCGATAAGCAATTAAAACATTTGGAAAACAGTCAATATCTCTAACAAACTCAAAAATCTCCATAGCATGCAATGGCAAACCTGATTCTGGTAAGGTCATTTGCAGCAGTCTTAATTCGGAAAAAAGATCATCTAACTCAACATCGCATGAACTATTTCGTGAAAATGTTTCTACGAACTTAGCACAACATTTGCGTAGTTCAACATCATTCAATAACTTCATGTCTTTTGAGCTAAGTAAGAAACCAAATATACTTTTGAACACTTTGAGTTCTTTGAATCTAGTTTCCAGAGAGACATTTGCAATATCAACCAGAACTAAGAAGTAATTAACTTCGAACGCCTTCTTAGCTTTTAGAACTTCTTCATCGTTATTAGGTTCATCAAATTGTTTCTTCCTAGTAACATTACGTTTTATTGGAAATGATGGTTCTATGCCCATATCAACTGCAAGACCTTTGGCGATAGTCAAACAAGATGCAAATCCTTCATCTCTGTACTTATCAAAAAACTGCATTACGCCTTCAATTTGCTGCAAGGTAGAGTCGACACACATAGATGCGGACTGCAACTTCTTACTCACCATGTTTATAGCAAATAATATATCATGCCAAATAACCATGCCAAGTAAAAACTCAAAACTACCAAGTGCATCAAATAAATTATTTGCGTCGCTCTTTGACTTGGCATCATCACAAATTTTAGATAACTCAGACAAAGCTAGCCTTAATTGTGGAGCTTGATATCTAATAGCTTTCACACTTTTGATTCGACTCTCCCACCGAGTATTAGACAAACCTTTCACAGTTAAACTAGGAATATGATCAAGTAAAACTTTCCATCTTTTAGTGGAACTTGAAAATAAAATATAAATTCATTGCACAATTCCAAAGAGGATATAGCTTTACTGCAAGAATTTGCCATATCACACAAAGTAAGATTGAGGCTATGACACGCACATGGCATATATAGAGCTCTTGGATTTTTTTCAAGTAAACGACTTTGTACCCCTTGTTTATTTCCTTTCATGTTGGAACCATTATCGTAGCCTTGGCCCCTTACATTATCAAAATTTAAGCCATAAGAATCTATTGCGTCAAGAAGTACATTAAAAAAACCCAAACCAGAAGTGTCATCCACTGTCAAAAATTCCATAAAAAATTCTTCTATTTTTATTTTCTTATTTGACATGTTAACACATCGAATAATTAGGGTCATTTGTTCTTGATGGCTAACATCCGGAGTACAATCAAGAATTATGGAGAAATATTTAGCCTCTTTAATAATTTGTAAGATAGAACTAGTAACACTAGAGGCCAATAGAGAAATCAACTCATTCTGAATTTTGTGGCTGAGATAGTGATGATAAATTTCATCATTTTGAATTCGTCTAAGATGTTCTTGCATTATTGGATCAAATTCAGCAATCATCTCTACACATGCCAAAAAATTACCATTATTGTGTTGGTAAAGTTTCTCACTAGATCCACGAAAAGCCAAGCTACGTTTACCAAGATATTTAACAATGGCTACTAATCTCACTAACACTTGTCTCAAACGTTCTTTCTCCTTATTGATTTGCTGCTGCAAATCCTTATCAATGGTTTTATTTTTGGCT
>NC_041380.1:569848814-569851958 GCF_002162155.2 Triticum dicoccoides
CTGACAGGTGGGCCCGAAAGCGGCCCACCTGTCAGTGACCCAACTGCACCCTGCAGTACGTCAGAGGAGCCTCGTCCATGGGCCGGCCCTGGTGGCAGGGACAGGGCGCGGCACCGGGAGAGCACGGCGGCCTCCTCGGCGACCACGCGGCCCCAGCGCCGGCACGTGCTCGCGCACCGGACGACGTCGGCATAGCCCGAGCACCGCGCGAAGACGGCCGAGAGGGCGTCGTCCGGGAGAAGCGTCCCGTTGTCGTGGTCGCTGAGATCGTCGCCGCCTCCAGCGTCTCCCTGGCGCCGCCGCGAGAGCCAGCCTATCCTGTACGGCGCCAGCCGGTGGACGCCGCCACGCGCTCGGCGGCGCTGCGGCGGCATGGAGACCGCGAGCGCTGGAGCGGATGGAGGGATGGATCCATCTGCCGATCCGGGTCTGCGGTATATATACCCCCCCAACGCGGACCACGACCTGCAGTCGGTTTCCGAGCGCGAGTAGGTGCCAAATGCGCGTGAGTTACCGCCATATATATTCCTTATTCAGAATCCAAGTGTGTGCCTGTCTCGCATTGAGGACAAGTGTCTTTTACTAACACATCAACGGTGTTTATATCCAGGGCAGTTTACCAAGAAACACAAACCGGAGAGCACTATCAGAACTGAGCATTGCGAGCCGCCACCGGAGAGCACTATCCAGAAACATGTCGTCCCATACACCACTCAGCTTAAGAAACCCAAGCTACCAAGCACCACCACCTGCGGAACCTCAAATTCGAGCACCCCAGGGGGCGCCTCCTAGAAGGTGACGACACACATGGCACCACCCCCACTCAATCCGAGATGGCCAAAACTGAAAGGGACCTCGGGAGTGAGGTTGGGGTGGAGGGGTGGGACCTCGGCGACGCCTCCAAGAGGAAAGTGGTGACCATGGCCGTCGCCACAGCCAGGGCGGACGGACCAACCAGGGTTTCCCCCCTATCCCAGGCCACCTCCATCAGCACCCATTAGCACCATGGTCGACAGCCAAAACTGCAAGCTACTGAGGATGGCAGGAGAGATGAAGCAGAAGGGAGGACCTTGTACCTCTAGATCTGGCGCATGAGGAACTCCACACTTTTTCGCGACCAACTCCTGCCTGTGACTCACCACCCACGCGGTCGAGCCTCTGACCAGCAACCTCCAGCGAGCGCCGACTGCCGAAAGACACCACCACCCCGGGATCTACATTCCTCCGCGAAGGGCCGGAGCTACGAGCTCCTCGCCGCCACCGGCACCGGCACCCACACGGGCTTGCCCGACGACTGACTCAGGTGGCGACAAGGAAGAAGATGAAGGAAGAGGAGGGAAGGCCTAGTCGCCTGCGAGTCGCCAGATGGAGCGATACGAGGGCCTTGGTTCCGATAACTAACAAACTCGAGAGTGGACCACATTACACTGAAGTGACCTGATATGCATTGTTCAAAGATTGTATATATGTGTATTTGTACAAAAGAAATGAAGAAGTGTAGGTAAGGAAAAATAACAGTAAGAACATAGATTGTATATATTTGTATTTGTACAAAAGAAATGGAGAAGTGCAAGGAAAAAATAACAGTAAGAACATAGATTGTATATATTTGTATTTTTTGCGGGTAGTATATATTTGTATTTGTACAAAATAAATGGAGAAGTGTAGGTAAGGAAAAAATAACAGTAAGAACATAGATTGTATATATTTGTATTTGTACAAAAGAAATGGAGGAGTGTAGGAAAAAAAATAAAAAATGTGTGTATTTGTACAAGAGAAATGGAGAAGTGCAAGGAAAAAATAACAGTAAAAACATAGATTGTATATATTTGTATTTTTTTGCGGGTAGTATATATTTGTATTTGTACAAAATAAACGGAGAAGTGTATGTAAGAAAAAATGTGTATTTGTACAAAAGAAATGGAGAAGTGTAAGGAAAAAGAACATAGATTGTACTCCCTCTGACTATATACAAGAAGTTAAGGAAAAAATAACAGCAAGAATAGGAGTATATATTTGTATTTGTACAAGAGAAATGGAGAAGTGTAGACAAGGGGAAAATAACAGTATAATAACATAAAAATATTCACGCTCGGTGGGACTCGAACCCACAATCCTTTGATTAGAAGTCAAATGCCTTGTCCATTAGGCCACGAGCGCCTTGTTTGAATTGGAGTAATATACAACTCCTTTGTACGGATAGTTTATCACGCATTATATACGATTCTTCAAAATTATACTCTCTCCGTTCAGAAATACTTGTCATCAAAATGGATAAAAAAAGATGTATTTAGATGTATTTTAGCTCTAGATACATCCCCTTTTATCCATTTTGAATACATTTCCTTTTATCCATTTTGATGACAAGTATTTTCAGACGGAGGGAGTATAACTTTATTTTGTGTTTCTTCCGGTGCCCCAAATTTCTAAGGACGGGTCTGTTAGGGAGTACATGCTGAGCAACTAAAAAAAAGGAACATGATGAGAAAGAGCTAACGCACCCTAGATCACTAGTCAGAGCGTACTTCTTGCAAAGGCAAATGCGACTCTCTCCTTATTTTTTCAGTGACAAGTGACTCACTGAATGTGTGGCATTTGTCACAATCTGAGAGTTTTATGCTTTTTATTGTTCATTCATTTTTCCGAAAATGTCTATCCCTTGAACGGTGTGTTCAAATCATAAACCGTTTTCACCATTTCGTTTCTCGCGTCGAGTTGAAACTAGATCCCATGAACATAGGTCTGAACGAACTTTTTTATCTCGCAATTCACTCCGGAAATTGAACTTAAAATGTGAAGCTTTTTTTGCAATTCACTCCAAGCATACACAAAAACTAATAAACTACATAGTAGTTGAAACAAGTCAAGTGAAAATAGTCTGGATATGGGAACACAGCTCGCTCATAGCCTGACAATAAGTCTCGTCTTATTTCAAAGCCCCTGCTGGAAATAACTAATAGGCAATATTATCACGCTTCGGAAGCACACAGAAACACAAGACGAGATCCACGAAATCACATGCATTGTAACCTTGCACTAAAAAGAGTGCACTGTAACCCCGTTCGCCTCGCCTTTTCCTTGCTGATGAAAATTAAGAAGATTTTTTCAAGTGCAATATTTATGAAGATGCATACGTGCCTTCCC
>NC_041380.1:569852237-569870119 GCF_002162155.2 Triticum dicoccoides
CACACACCTAGATACGTGTTGGTTTGCATTAGAAGAAAATGTGCAAAGCACAACGTCACAAGCGGAGCTGAGACAAAAAAAAAGACAAAAGTATAGTTTTCGTCCCTCAATTTATGGCGGAGTCTAAATTTGGTATCCCAACTCTAAAACCGAACAACTTGCACCCTTAACTACTGAAATCGGACAAGATTCATCCTGGTCACGAATTTTTACCAGTTTTGGTGCTGTCCCACCCCAGTTTTGACCGTGCTGACTCAAATTGACATACCTTTTCCAAGTCCACTTAATGTTTTCAAATTCTACTACTTTTCTCAAATACGTGATTTCAAAAAAAATCATGTACTTTTTTCAAATCCATGTAAATTTTCCAAGTTCACGTACTTTTCTCAAATCCACGTAAATTTTCCAAGTTCACGTACTTTTTTAAAGTTCATATAGTTTTTTTTTCAAATTCATGTAATTTTTTAAAATAGCCGTAATTTTTCATATTCACGTACATTTCAAACTTGGAAAAAAATACTTTGATTTGATAAAATTACACAAACTTGGAAAAAATACGCGGATTTAAAAAGTATGAAATTTAAAGAACATAGATTTGAAAAAAAGTATGGAAATTTTAATATAGTTCACGGATTTTAAAAAAAAATTTAATTTTGAAAAGAATAGCGACCTTGAAAACACTACGTGAATTTGAAAAGTGTATGTGAATTTCAAAAAGTTCATAGATATGGAAAAATCACATGAATTTGAGTCAGCTCCTGTCAAAACTGGGGTGAGTCAGCACAAAAGCCGGTCAAAACCGAGACCAGGGACGAACCTTGTCCGGTTTCGGTAGTTGGGGGTGTAAGTAGTCCGATTTCAAAATTAAGGGACAAATTTAGACTTTACCAAAAGTTGAGGGATGAAAAGTTTACTTTTCTCAAAGTAAAAACAAGGCTTTTGTACGGAAGCAGGAAAACAAAGGAGCCAAAATAAACCGCCAGCCTAAGCAAGAGAAAGTGAGAAGAAAGAAAGGCAGGAATACATAAAAGAAATCATAACAGACGGAAACGGAATGTATTACCTCAGTTCCAAAAAACTTGTCTTGGCTTTTTCTAGATACAAATGAGTGTAACACTAAAACGTATCTAGATATATCTCGGAGTACTTTAGTTAATAACCACTGCTGAAATAGGCCATCAAAATGGTCCAACCGGGAGCTTGAGCCCCTGATTCGTTCCTCTAGAGCAACCTCTAGAGAAGAACAGCGCCACATTATCATCATACATCCCTCCAGCAATCAGTGATTAGTTATCTGACGACAATCACCCGACAAGGAACAGCTAATTTCACCCTGGACAAGGAATTGACAGATACTGCTGCTTATCGGAGAACGTCCGTAGTCCAGAAAACTCGGTAGCCGTGCCATGTTCAGCTGCAAGCTAGCTTATCCTCTGTTCACGGTACCAACCAGGAGCACTATTAGCATCCAGCCGAGAGAGTTTTCCTTTTAATCCACACCAGTGCTTGTGGATAAGCTTTCACAATGAACCCTCCAGATTCCGCAGCCCCATCATCTTTCACCTTGGCTGATAATCCCGTCCCCTCCCACCCACGTACACATCCACCAGATGTAATAATGCGGCCATCAGAGGAGGAAATCAGTTGCCTTTCATCATCGCTGATATCATGATGTAATAATGCGGCCATCAGAGGAGGAAATCAGTTGCCTTTCATCATCGCTGATATCATGAGTCATGACACACACCACACTGAAATCTTTGAACCATCGGGACAGAAACGCTGCCTCCCACCCCCCAACATGCTGTCTCAACTATCGTTTGTTCCACCCCAAAACATGGGCGTTGTTGTAGATGTGCGATCCGTCTCATGTGTCATGCATGACACGGAAAGCGTCCACGTTAGCCTCCTCTTGCTGTTGCTCTCTCCTCTCCCCTTTCTCCCTCATCAACGCTGTGCTGGGCCATTCCGAGCTGCTTCCAGCTAGAGCGCAGAGTCCTTCCCCTCCAAATCCTCCCTATTTATCACCACCATTCCTCTCCGATCTCCTCCAAGCTTGCTTCCTGCTTCCTCCCTCCTGTGCTCCGTCGAGCTCCCACGGGCCATCAGCTCCAGCGACGGCAGGGTCGAGCTCGACCCACGACCGCAACGCGCATTCGCTTCATCACCACATAGGTAAAAATATCTTGCTGGTTTGAGTTCATTTGTAACTGGGAACATTCCTTAAAAGGACCACGTACATCTCTTACTATACATATACTACATCATTGGTTCAGATCTGCATATGCAGCGCCATAGTTGTGCGATCTGCCATGTGTTAGCCCAGGCATTTCTCACTTGCCGCTCATGTACTGAATTTGCCAGTCTTTCTTTTAGCCAAGAATACTATAGTACTGTAGCTTCTGCAGAAATTGAGACTTGAGAGGGGGCGTGGCCATTGCCCGGATCTAACTCCCGTATATATGGTTTATTAGTTCAAGAAAGAGGTGAAGATCAGCTATGAAGGGGAGCAGGCTGATTACTCTTCTGTTTCTCGGGTATCTCGCAGCAGTTGGACAGTGTAAGCATACATAGACTGCATTCTTACTGTTCTGTTTATTGTCTGAAGAAAACAATTGCCACATTGTGCACTAAGGAACAATGCATCTATTGTCTTTTTGATAGGCTACCAATATCATGATTCACCGTTACATGAAGGCAAAATCAACGTGAAAATGTGCATCCCAAGGAACTGCGACGATCCCAGTAGAGAGATCGGTTCCAAAGGGTGCTACTACTGCGTCTCACGCCCGGGCAAAGCGCCGTGTTGGCGCAACCTTAAGGAATGCCAAGAAAATTGCCCAACATGCACTCCGAATTGCCCACCTGCCTCGGCGATTGAATTACAAGCATGCACATGAGTGCTTGAATAATTGTGTTCATGTTCGTTACTGTAAGTTAGCTCGGCAAAATAAATGTGTTGATGGACATGTATCTTTGCCTCTAGTTTGTGCGTCCAATCTGGTAAGATCGGTTTCAGCTAAATGTATGTCAGGGTTCATGATTAATAAAGTGAAACGAAGAATGGTTCCTCTTGGCCGTTCTTCATGTATGTCAGGGTTCTGATATGTACATGCTGTCGTGGGCATGACCGCCGAGGTACACTTCGCAGGCTTCCAGGATGCACGGCAAGCGGCAAGTGAAGTGCTCCTCGACGAACTTGTCAAAATGCTGGATGGAGATAGGATCATAGGAGGGGAGAGACCCATCAATGTTATTCAGTACGCATATTGTTTCTTAGTGTTGAAAGGTAGGAGTACAGCTGAAGTTAGTACAAAAGTGTACAAAGTTATGGTTTGTTAGGCATATTCATCTGAGATACACTCGAAAAAAATCTGGCACAGGTTCTACTCAGAACACATAGCATTCTAACTTCTACTAGATACTAGCATTTAGTTCTATAATTCTGTTAGTGCTACCAAAATTCAGTTAAGCCATATCAGTGTTATCAGTGCAAGTGTATGGGATATTCAGGTCATACGTTAAGCACACAATTTAAAGAGTTGATGACTTGCCTTTGGTGGTTTGTGCAAAATGTACATCATGGACTTGCAAGACAGCAAGAAAGCATTGTATGTGATGGAGTTCTTCTCTGGACCCATGTTCAATGATTGGATCAACAAATGGGGCCTTATGAAAACAAAACCGGCTAACAAATTTTTACCTGTAGTAATAATCAGGACAACACTATCTTTGCTACCATTGATAGGGTTTTTTCTTCCACTAATTGGGATGCCCATTTCCCTCTTACCACCCTATGTGCTTTACCTAGAGTAGACAGTGACCACTCTCCCCTTCTTTTGGATACCGGAGAAAACAATACTCCTACTTCTAGATTGTTTAGATTTGAAAAATTATGGTTTAGTCACCCTGAGTTTATTACTCTGGTGCATAAAATCTGGAATACCCCCTCTCCTTTTGATTCTGCTATTGACAAATGGCAATTTAAAACTAAGTTGTCCATACAAAAGGTGAGAGGGTGGAGTATAAATATGGAGGCAGCTATGAAGAGGGAGAAAAGAGAACTAATCCAAGAAATTGATATTCTGGATGTTTTCTCTGAGCAAAACAGATCTTCTCCTCAGGGCCGGCCCATAGGCCGGGCAAACGGGGCGCCCGCCCTGGGCCTCCGGAAGGCAGGGGCCCCAGCCCAGGTATTATTGCCTCTAGTAGTCGGTCGATCTTTCCCGTTCAGCGAGAGTAAAGAGGGCCCGTTCAGCGTCGGTCGATCTTTCCCGTGCTCTTCGTTTCCTCTTCCCCAAATCGAGACTCCCAAAACAGCACCGCGCCGCTGCCGTTCCCGTGTTGTATCCGATTCCAAGATTGCCGCCGGCCATTAATGGAGATTAAAGGCGCCAATCCACTCCCCAATCGACTCCCCTTCGTTCTTCAACGTTCTGCTCGTTCCCCATCAGCTGGACGTTGGAGAGCAGACGGTGCGTGTTCTTCTTTTCTTCCCCTCCATAACCCCGTTCCTCCTTTCAGTTAAATAGAGGTGCCCTCCCCCTCTGACGACTCCACATCTTTCTTCTTATCTTCTGCTCTTCAGACTTGAGCGGATCTAAGTTTGAGTGCTTGGGAGAACTGCTGAACTGGAGAAGGAGGGGTGTTCTGTTCTCGTTCGTGCTGACTGCAACCTGCGGATCTGCTGATTTGGCCACCTACATCCACATTTAGGTGCATTTGTTCCCTGTTTTAATCTTTTTATATGCTGCTTGTTCTTGTTTAGTGAGATGTCCTCTAGAAAGCATTTATCTGGTAGTGTCAAAAGGAAGAGAAAGAAGGAAAAAGATGAAGAGGTAAAATCCCTAAAAGGATCACTTAAGAATTTTTTCAGACCTGCTAGTTCTTCTAGAGATCCCCTGGAATTGGCCATAGTATGTGTTGAAGAACAACCAGCTGAAAATACAAATTCTATTGATGATGATATGAATGGCGGTAATAGCAATTCCAGTGAGCAAGAAAATGTAACTCATTCACCAAATTCTGAATCACCGGGTGTTGATAAACAACAACCATTCACTCTTGATATTTTTGATCCACGAAACTGGGATAATCTGGATGATAAGGCTAGAAATATTTTAGTTGAGAAGGGTCCCGTAAGAAATGATGATATTGTGTTCCCTCCGGATAGTAACTCTAGACATTTTTCAAAATCTTATTATTCGAGAAAGTTGAGCAATGGAGAGGTACATGACAGGAAATGGTTGGTTTACTCTGAACATGCTAACAAAGTGTACTGCTTTTGTTGCAAGCTTTTCAAATCCCATAGAGCAGGTAATGGATTGAGTGATTGGAAGCATCTTAGCGAGAAGCTTAAAGAACATGAAAATGGTGTAGAGCATATTAAAACCATGAACACTTGGAATGAGTTAAAAGTTAGACCAGCCAAAAATAAAACCATTGATAAGGATTTGCAGCAGCAAATCAATAAGGAGAAAGAACGTTTGAGACAAGTGTTAGTGAGATTAGTAGCCATTGTTAAATATCTTGGTAAACGTAGCTTGGCTTTTCGTGGAGCTAGTGAGAAACTTTACCAACACAATAATGGTCATTTTTTGGCATGTGTAGAGATGATTGCTGAATTTGATCCAATAATGCAAGAACATCTTAGACGAATTCAAAATGATGAAATTTATCATCACTATCTCAGCCACAAAATTCAGAATGAGTTGATTTCTCTATTGGCCTCTAGTGTTACTAGTTCTATCTTACAAATTATTAAAGAGGCTAAATATTTCTCCATAATTCTTGATTGTACTCTGGATGTTAGCCATCAAGAACAAATGACCCTAATTATTCGATGTGTTAACATGTCAAATAAGAAAATAAAAATAGAAGAATTTTTTATGGAATTTTTGACAGTGGATGACACTTCTGGTTTGGGTCTTTTTAATGTACTTCTTGACGCAATAGATTCTTATGGCTTAAATATTGATAATGTAAGGGGCCAAGGCTACGATAATGGTTCCAATATGAAAGGAAATAAACAAGGGGTACAAAGTGTTTACTTGAAAAAAATCCAAGAGCTCTATATATGCCATGTGCGTGTCATAGCCTCAATCTTACTTTGTGTGATATGGCAAATTCTTGCAGTAAAGCTATATCCTTCTTTGGAATTGTGCAACGAATTTATATTTTATTTTCAAGTTCCACTAAAAGATGGAAAGTTTTACTTGATCATATTCCTAGTTTAACTGTGAAAGGTTTGTCTAATACTCGGTGGGAGAGTCGAATCAAAGTGTGAAAGCTATTAGATATCAAGCTCCACAATTAAGGCTAGCTTTGTCTGAGTTATCTAAAATTTGTGATGATGCCAAGTCAAAGAGCGACGCAAATAATTTATTTGATGCACTTGGTAGTTTTGAGTTTTTACTTGGCATGGTTATTTGGCATGATATATTATTTGCTATAAACATGGTGAGTAAGAAGTTGCAGTCCGCATCTATGTGTGTCGACTCTACCTTGCAGCAAATTGAAGGCGTAATGCAGTTTTTTGATAAGTACAGAGATGAAGGATTTGCATCTTGTTTGACTATCGCCAAAGGTCTTGCAGTTGATATGGGCATAGAACCATCATTTCCAATAAAACGTAATGCTACTAGGAAGAAACAATTTGATGAACCTAATAACGATGAAGAAGTTCTAAAAGCTGAGAAGGTGTTCGAAGTTAATTACTTCTTAGTTCTGGTTGATATTGCAAATGTCTCTCTGAAAACTAGATTCAAAGAACTCAAAGTGTTCAAAAGTATATTTGGTTTCTTACTTAGCTCAAAAGACATGAAGTTATTGAATGATGTTGAACTACGCAAATGTTGTGCTAAGTTCGTAGAAACATTTTCACGAAATGGTTCATGCGATGTTGAGTTAGATGATCTTTTTTCCGAATTAAGACTGCTGCAAATGACCTTACCAGAATCAGGTTTGCCATTGCATGCTATGGAGATTTTTGAGTTTGTTAGAGATATTGACTGTTTTCCAAATGTTTTAATTGCTTATTGAATTCTGTTCACTGTACGAATGACCGTAGCATCAGCAGAGCGTAGCTTTTCAAAGTTGAAATTGTTAAAGAACTATTTGAGGTCAACAATGTCACAAGAAAGATTAAATGGTCTTGCTACTTTATGTATTGAGAAAGATAAGTTGGATGAAATAAATGTTGATGCAATAATCGATGACTTTGCTTCTAGAAGTGTTAGACGGATTTCCAAGTTCTAGTATAGACGTGAATTTCTCAGTTTGCTTTACTATGCCTTGAGCAGGAATGTTTGGAAGAAATGAGTCCGGGTGAAGATTTTTGGAGTGAAGAACATGGCCAATTGGGGAGAGGATCTAGAAACAAATGTAAGATCGTGCCTAACTTTTTATCTCATGGTAACACAAAAGATCTAAGTAGCAACCTGTTTTGACAACAATTTTTGTTTTGCAGGGCAAAATGAAGTCTCCGTTAAAATTTAGAAATGCAAGCTTTTGTCGAACTACATCATTTCATTACTATCATGGTGTAGTTCACTTATCAATAAATAATTTGTATTGTCAGTTTTGGAGTACAAATTAAGATCATCAGACTATGCTATGTATTGGATATTATTTTGCTTTTGAAATATAAATATTTTGAGCTTTGGAGTAAACACAAGGGCCCCTTATTGCTGTCTTGCCCCTGGGCCCCGTATATCTATGGGCTGGCCCTGCTTCTCCTGAGGATATCCTTAGAATGAAAGAGAACACAGAGGAGCTGAGTGATATCTGAAAAAAAGAAGAAACTTCCATGTGGCAGAGGTCTAGAGATTAAAAAAATTCTAGAAGGTGATATGCATACGGCTTATTTTCATGTCGTGGCAAATCAAAGTTGGAGAAAGGAAAATCACCTTTCGGTTTTGAACAACCTAGATGGCCCTGTCAATTCCACTAAAGATATGTTGGATGTTTCCACTAATTTTTATAAAAACTTATTTGGATACGAACCTAAGACGAATATTCATTGAAGTGACCATTTTTGGTCTGAGGATGAAATGGTATTCCAAGAAGAAAACATTAGTTCAGAAAAACCATTTTTGGAGGAGGAAATCAAAGAGGCCATTATGGGCTCGTATGCTAATGGAGTCCCTGGCCCTGATGGCCTATCTTTCTTGTTTTACCAAACTTTCTGGGATTTAATCAAAAAGGATTTCATGGCCTTGGTTCGGGATTTTGAGGAGGGATCTCTAGATATCCAGAGGCTCAACTATGCTATTAGTAAGGAACCCGATGCTAAGGATATGAAGAAATTTAGGCCTATATGCCTTAGTAATTGCTCTATAAAAATCTTTAGCAAAACTATGGCTAATAGAGAGTGTCTCCTACGGGACAAAGACTACTTTCTCCGTGTCAGTCTGCGTTTGTCTGAGGGAGATTCATTCCATAAAGTATGGTCACAGCCCGAGGCCATCCATGAACTACATAACTCCAGCCCGAGGCCATCCTCAAATTATATTATGGGAAATCTTACGATGGGGTTAACTAGGATTTCTTGGTGGAGATGCTAACCTCTAGAGGGTTTGGCAATAAGTGGATTAGGTGGGTCTTGTCCATCATTCAAAATAGCTCCTTTAGTGTCTGTATTAATGGCAGCAATGGACCTTATTGTGTTGGTGGGAAAGGTTTGAAACAAGGGGACCCATTCTCCCCCATGTTGTTCAACCTTGTGGCTGATGTGTTCTCCATGATGTTAGCGAAAGCTGTCAGAACTAATGTTATTTCTGGGATTATTCCTTATATAGTACCTGATAGCTTAGTTAGTCTTCAAATCAGCGATGCTTTTCTTTGATCCTAATCCTGAATGCGCCAGAAACTTAAAGTGGTTGCTTCGTTGTTTTGACCAGACATCTAGTATGAAGTTTAATTATGATAAGTGTGATTTTTTGAGTGTTAATCTTGATGATGCTTCCTCCAACTTGCTTTCACAATTTTTCTGTGTTAAAATTGGGGCTTTTCCCTTGAGATATTTGGGAGTTCCTTTGCACTATTTGAAGCTGAGTAGTTCTGTCACTACCGATGGTCGCCATCGAGCACCCTCGCATGACGCCATGTCCGCGGTCTTCGACACCGATCTTCCCGACGGACTCGCGATGACCACCACCATCAACCACCGTACCCACGTGCAAAGGGACCTCTTCGGCCACGGGCACCACGCGGATCAAGCCCACCATCATCTACCCGGAGCAGAGATCCGACCTGTCCTGGGCCCAAAACTGATCCGCCCGAGCACGAGCTCCTAGTCCTGGCCATCTCTGCCGCATGAGCATCCCGCACCATCGGCGAAAGAAGAGAGGCACCACCGGCACCCGCACCCTGCTGCCAACCGCCGCAACCCTGCCATCTGCCCACGCTGTCAGCACGCCCATCTGCCGCCGCACCTCCGACACGGTGCCGTCCCGCACTGCGCGCACTATCGAGAGGGAGAAACGCCCCGCGCCGCCTACACCGACCGGGCTTTGCCCGACGGCGGCGAAGGGAAGGAGAGGCGCCGAGGAGGGGAAGGGAAGCGGTGGAAGCTAGGGTTCACACCCTGCGCACACTATCGGGCAGAGACGAGTTTTCGATCAACTCGGATACATGCCCCAGCTATTCTAGCCGGGCAAAAAAAAAGTCGACACTTAAGTTGGTGCTAACGAAATGAGCAGTACATTGTGAATGTTTCCGTTCCCTGTAGCATCTAGTATGAACGTGGCGTTTTAATTCCTTTTAATTTCTTTTTTTTGAACATATTCTTTTTCTTTTCTGGCAGTAGTAGCATTTTCCTAACCCGAACGCATTTTTTCCAGCAGTAAAAAAGAACACATTTGGAAATTTACCCTAGTTGGAAGTTACCCTGTCCGTCCCCAACTCGGGACGGAGACGGAAGCGCCGCCGCCGCCCTCGACCTGCCCACCCCGCTCCGGATCCAGCCCCAACGGCTACCCACTAACTCCACTTTCCTTCTATACCCGCCGCACGCCACCTCGCCGAAGCCGCGCCCGGCAAGGACAAGCCCCCGGCTGCCGCGACCGCCTCTGCCCCGACTATAAAGGCGCGCCCTTTGGCCGGCCAGCTCCTTCTCTCTTCGCCGAGGCCACTCCTCCTCTCTTCGTCCGGGCCATGCCTCTCGCTCTCGCCTCGATTCGTCCTCGACTGGTGCCTCGCCTCCTCTCGCGTCCGGTTTCATCTTGCTCATCCCCGCTCGATTCGTCCGCTCGGATTAGAAGAATCAGATTTGGTTTTGCTCGTCTGCGGGGTTCTGATTTATTTGGTTCTGCTCGTTCGTCCTCGCCGTCGTTCGTTCAGAAATCGCGTCTGGTTCTTTCGATTCTGCTCGTCCTCGCCGTCGTTCGTTCAGAAATCGTGCCTGGTTCATTCGATTCTGCTCTGCTTGTCCTCGCTGTAGTCCGTTTAGATCAGAATCGCGTTTGTTTTGATTTTGCTTGTCCTCGCCGTCGTCAGTTTAGATAGAATCGCGTGTGATTTGATTCTGTGCGTTCTCGCCATAGTCCGTTTGCAATCGCGTTTGCTTTGATTCTGCTCGGTCCCCTGTGTTGCTGCTGGGTTCGTTACGCTGATGCCCTCGCGTGTTCTTCGTGCCGTCTCGTCGTGGGTATCCGTGCCGTGGAGGAAGCGAGCGGTCGGTCGGTTTGGGTCGTCTGGTTTGCGAACTAGCAAGTCTGTTTGAGAAACTTCTGCGTGCGCTTCTGTCATCTGAGAGGCGCTCACGTTCCTGCGTTTCTTGTTCGCGTCGGGCCGATGTTCGCCTCTGCTTTTGAAATTGGATTGCCGTTTATCCGTGGTCGTTCAGATCGTTCCTCTGTTCTGTCACCTGCGTTGTTCGTCCGTTATTTTCATATCTGAAACGCATGCGCCCTTTGATACTACTGTACTTGATGGATGTTCAGATCTCAAACGCTGCCTTGTTCGGATGGGTTGTTCTGATTGAAATTGGATTGTTGGCCCTCTGTCGATTCTTGTTCTACTTGCTGTATGTTCAGGGTGTTACTGCTTATGTTCTTTTCAATTGCTTAATTCTTGTCATGCTGTGCTTATGTTCCCATATATGATTGTGTGTATTCAGGGGTGCTTAGGCAGAAAGATTTACTAGAGTGCAAACCATGTAATTCCTCATGTTGCTGCTACTTCACAGTCACAGTGCTTGAATTTCTTTATAGCTTTGTCTGAATCACCCTCACCGCTCTAGAGAAATCACTTTACTCATTCAAGTTCTGGAATGTCTTTATAGCTTTCTCTGTTTGTGCCCCTATCTATGTTTGTTTCTTGTGTGCAAGTGCTCCATTCTCTGTGTGTGTGACTGTGTGGCTTGATGGTGAATATGTCTGGCTTGACTGTGTGTGTGTGTGTGCGCGCGTGGCTTGACTGTGTGTGTGTGTGACTCTGTGTGGCTTGACTGTGTGTGTGTGACTCTGTGTGGCTTGACTCTGTGTGTGACTTGACTGTGTGTGTGACTCTGTGTGGCTTGACTGATGTGACTCTGTGAATATTGCGTTTGCTTGATGGTGTGGCTTGTATGCTTTGTTGAATGATTGGTTGTATAACTTGTGTTTTACATTGTTGTGGCATGATTGATTGCTGTTTGTTGAATGTGAACTCGTATCCATGTATGCTAACTTGGTATTGGTAGTTCCTAATCATAGGCAACACACCTATTACTACTAGCTTGTTTAGTGTAGACTAACTATTCTTTTTTCTGATTTTTTGTGTGATTATGTCTTCACATTGCACTGCTCGATCCATATCGACATGCCCACGCTGCCTGATGAGGATAAAGATGTAAGGAACTCCTCCCAAGAATCTCTCTTGCTCCTTGTATTAACTTGGCGACTAGACTTTACATGTTAAAAAAATATATTTTTTCGTGAAACTGAAGCTCCTTGCTGTAACCCATTATATGACTTTATGAGCATGCACCACTTTCAGGTTATGAAAAAATGGGGTGCTCCAAACAAGATTGACTTCTTCTCTCTCTTATACAAGGCATGCAGAAGATGTGCAGCAAGTAAGTAACTCATTATGTCAATATTTAGAGTGTACTACTTCACATGTTTGTTTGCATTTCATACTTCAAATGTTCCCAACGTTGATAGTTTTTTTTCCTGCAATAGGCACAGGAGTTCCTCTCTAAGTTAGGTGATCTTAGTCAAACTCTGTTTTTTCCAAAATTGAGAATGTGGAGGTAATTTCAAGATATTCTTTCAACATTCCTGCGAAACTTTGATTTGTTTACCACCTATTGACTCCTTATTCCTTGCAGGGCTTGAACCATTTTGATGAGATCCTGGAAGAAGCAGATGGTATAATTCTGTCACCTTGGAATTGATCTTCCACCTGAAAAGGTTGGTTATCTCAACCTTCGCAATGCATTATCTCTTAACGTGTCGTCCTAGTAGTGAAAAAATTAGAGAGAATCACCCCAATGCATTGTTTCTTAAGGGTCGTATCTAAATGATATTGCATTGTGGAGAAATTTAAAGAAAACGAGCTAAGAGCCATATCTATATGAACATACAGCTCCACTCTCATTCTTTCTTAATTATTACAGTGCCACATCAGCATTTTGACTATGATAACGTGCTAAGAGCCAAGCATTGTGAGTGCCCTTGGCAGTTGTGAAGGCATTTTGCTTGATTAACATGTAATTTTCTCATTTGCATGAAGCTTAGTGATGATTTCATGTGCTTTAGTTAGATTTGCTCTTTTTTAAAACAAAAATCAAGGGTCTCTATTGAGTACTACTTTGTTCGTTCTTTAGGTGTTCTTATTTCAGAAGTCTGCTCTGCACAAGTGCAATATGGCTGGAAAGCCTGCTGTTGTTACTCGTGTTGTGGACAGTATGATGGACAACCTAAGGCTACTCGTGCGGAGGCAACTGATGTGGCAAACGCGGTGCTGGACGGTTAGTTTTTGCCTCTTGCAGATATCTTATACTTTGGTGATCCTGTATAGCTGCTCAGTACTGCACCCAAACAAACTATTAATGAACTTGAGCTGATTTTATTTTCCAGAAATATGAACATAACACATGGGTACACTCAATTCTGAACTCAACCACTAGCACTGTAATATGAATAATGAGTAAGATGAGGTTAACGACAGTGAGTACTCCATGTGCTCTGTCTCATACTTCCCATTGTTGCTATCATGGTTTAAAATTTGCGGAGTATGCACAAGTGCCAGTCTTGACCAGCAATATGTTGTTAGTCCTGAGTATAGCAATGTATGCAGGATATGCTTTCCGCTAAAGCACCAGCAGCAACCAAGAAGATTGAAAAATCCAATGAAAGTTCTGATTCTGAAAGCTCTGACTCTGAGGTATTCATTTACCTACCGATTTTGAAGTGGAAGCTTCATCATTTAATAGCATTTTTAATTATCTTTTTGACTAATTTCACCATGTTTCACTTCATTGGTTTTCAGAAGCCAGCCACTGAAGTAAAGAATTCTGCGGTTGCTACTGCACAAAAGAAAAACCAGGAATTGGAAGGCTCTGACAGTGATTCTGATGATTCATCAGAAGGTAATAATCATATTTCTAGCAATGCATGTCAATGTGAGATAGTTGAGTACAAAAGCATAAAACATATTTCTTTTACTTACCATTCCCCTGATTTTGTCGTTTAATTATGTGGAGTACTCATATTTCTTAGTCCTAACCGGAAAACTGTTTGCAGGATATGGCCACTAAAAAACGAGTGGCCAAGAAAGTGGTAGAATCCATTGGAAGTTCTGATTCTGACTCTGAGTAGGTATTAGTCTACTAGTTATATGAAAACTAAGGCTTCATCATTCTGTCTTTATAATGTGATACTAACATTTTCAATATATTTCCAGGATACCACTGCTAAACCAGTTCAATCTTCCAAGGTTGTTGCTGTAAGAATAAAGAATCTAGTGATAGCTCAGATTCTGACTCAGATTCAGATTCTGACTCAGATTCAGATTCTGAAGAAGTTCTCTGTTGTACTTGTTTACTCTTGGTAACTTCTCTTGTGTGATATTTGTATTTCTTAAACATTGTTTTGCTTCTAGCAAATGCCATCTTTCTAATGCGGTTACTTTCTATGTCCAGGATACCGTTGTTAAAACAGTTTCTATAAAGAAAGAAGAATCTAGTGCTAGCTCAGATAATGACTCGGATTCAGATTCTGATGAAGTAAGTGTTCTGTTACTTGCTTACTCTTGGTCACTTTTTTTGTTGTGCAATGCTTAAAATTCCTTCCAATGTTTTGCAGCCAGCAAAATCTACTATTCCTGCTAAGAGGCCTCTGACAACAGAGAAAAAAGAGCGAACATGTACGCATTATTTTTAAAATTTTATTTTCTTGAAAGCATTGTCTTCTTTGATATTTGTTATACATTAGTTGATCTTGTTGTAATTCAATATTTGCAGTCCAAGGATGATTCTGATGAGAGTGATGAAGAGCCTGCACTAAAGAAGCCTAAGGTACTTAATTTTTGGTGTTTGCTTTTTCATCTGAAGATTTTGGTATATATTGCATTTCTTATTCTATCCCAGGATTCATCTTCTGGTGGTGCCAAGCCAGTCTCTAAGGTCCCCAAGAAACAAAGCAGTGGTGATGACGACAGTTCTGAAGGGAGCTCCAGCTGTGATGATGAAAACGATTAATGAATGTCAATGGCAAAGTCCAAGCAGAATGAAGTATGCTTTGAGTATATTTATGTTGTTGTAATTTTTCCTCTTATGTTTGATGGTACTCAGCCTCTAACTAGCTTCCTATTTTCAGGAACGAAGATCTGAATCACCCTCACCCCGCTAGAGAAATCGGTTTACTCATTCAAGTTCTGGAAATTCTTTATAGCTTTCTGAGTTTACTTCGGTCTTGCATGTGTTAGCTTTCTGTTTAATTTGTGCCCCTTTCTCTGTCTGTTTCTTGTGTGCAAGCGCTCCATTCTGTGTGTGTGACTGTGTGGCTTGACTCTATGTGTGTGGCTTTTTTGTGTGTGTTGCTTGACTCTCTATGTGTGGCTTGATGGTGAATATGTGTGTGGCTTGACTGTGTGTGTGCTTGACTCTGTGTGTCTGTGTGACTGTGAATATTGCATTTGCTTGATGGTGTGGTTTTTATGCTTTGTTGAATGATTGATTGTGTATAACTTGTGTTTGTATGCTTGACTCTATGTGTGTGGCTTCTTTGTGTGTGTTGCTTGACTCTCTGTGTGTGGCTTGATGGTGAATATGTGTGTGGCTTGACTGTGTGTGTGCTTGACTCTGTGTGTCTGTGTGACTGTGTGAATATTGCATTTGCTTGATGGTGTGGTTTGTATGCTTTGTTGAATGATTGATTGTGTATAACTTGTGTTTTATATTGTTGTGGCCTAACACTGCCTTTGCCGGTCCCAAGCCCGGGTGTGAAAATGTGGAGGGAGCTGCAGTTACCTTCTTTGTATTGTTTGCATTATGAGTGTCGATAGAAATTACACAGTTTAGGTTACTGTCGTAATCGAATAGTGAATCTTCGCATAATTTGGTAGCATGTGATTCAAGCTTTGAAATGCATCCTTCCTTGCTATAAACTTACTGATTCCTTTCTTAAGTTGTCCGGGGTTAGTGTTTTTCTTATACGATACCAAAGGGAAGCGAGTAGCTAAGAGTCTAGGCCTATAAGGGTTCGATTTTTCTCCCTTTTTGATTTTCTTTTACGGTGCCTTCTCAGCATGACGCGTGTGGTGTTACTTCTGTGCGTGATTTTTTAGGTGGAGAGGTCTGCACACATGTTTTGGATGTTTTGGAGTCCACTGCTTTGACTGTCTCCTGACACTCTGACTGTTTCCATCTTAGGAGTTTTGATTGTGTCTCCTTGTTTGCCACATATCATTTTTGTATGTCGGATTATTTGGGCCGATTTTTCTGGGCTCTTCTCATGGTACGGGTGTGTTCCTTTCTTTTTGCTTCTGCTGCCTATAAACAAGCTATTCTGGAGGCCTTATTTCTCGGTATCTAGATTCTTTGCTTTGGGTTCGTGGTATGGGTTCTTGCAGTTCGGTGTGCTGATCGGCTGCCTTCTTCTTCTTCGGTTCATGCTTCTGATCGATCTGTTCCAAGTCGCTCTGAATATGTTCCTGGTACGTTTTGCTTAATTGTTTTTTTCTGTTGTGTGTGATTTTGCTGCTATATGCGCTGTGTTCATATTATTGTATCATTTTCTGTGGTTAGTTTTGGATCCTAATGAAGTGCGCCGGTGTCAGCATGAGATTCAACGTGGGAAGCGGCCTATTTATTTATACAACCACGGTCCATTGGCTGGAGTCGAGGAAATTCTCAAGCATAAAACGGCATCTTCTTACTCAGCATGCTTTTAAAGAAGTTGGTATTGAATTTATGGATTTGTATAGCTACCTGATCCCGGTATATGAAATTGAGCCTCTTGAGAAAATTACTGATGTACAAAATTGACTGACAGGATGAAGTCGAAGTGGCACGGATGGCAGCAATCAACAAGGAAATTAAGCGTGTGTTGACAGAAGTTCTTCTGAAGGTTTGTCATTGCACGGATGACAGAAGCACTTCTGTTCTAAATTCAGCAAGACTGCCATTTCTTACTTTTGTACTTTTGTCATTTCCAGGTTAATGATGATCTTTTTAATGAGATAGCGGCCAAAGTTATGAACGAAGATGATTCATCAGCTGAACGTGAGTGAATTATACTAAAACTTAATGTAAATAGGCAAATTACATTGCTGATTATCACCTCTGTGTTGCAGCAAATGAGACCACTGGTGTCTCTAGCTCAAAGGAGCTTGGTCTGGGAGAATCATAAGTCAAGACCACAGCTGTACCTGGTCGTTCTGATGATACTGGGCTAATTCTCCTAAAGGTGCTCTTCTTGGTCTTGCTAATTATGATTCAGATGATGCGGGTTTAATTCCAAATTTATCATCTGAAATTAAAGTTGGTGCAGCTCATCCTAAAGAAAGTAAGTTCTTGAAAAACATAAAGCGGACATGGTTTCCCAGAATTTATTTTCTAAAGAAGGGAGAGCCTATTATTAACTTTCTGAGTTTACTTCGGTCTTGCATGTATTAGCTTTCTGTTTTTGCCCCTATCTATGTTTGTTTCTTTCCATTTCTTGTGTGCACGCGCTCAATTGTGTTTGTGTGTGTGATGTGCCCCTATCTATGTCTGTTTCTGTCTGTTTCTTGCGTGCAAGTGCTACATTGTGTGTGTGTGAGACTGTGTGTGTGATGTGCCCATATCTATGCCCGTTTCTTGTGTGCAAGCGCTTGATTGAGTGTGTGCTTGTGTGACTCTGCGTGTATTGCTTTGATGGTGTGGCCTGTATGCTTTCGTGAATGATTGGTGTGTTTTGTATTGTTGTGGTTTAACACTGCCTTTGCCGGTCCCAAGCCCGGATGCGAAAATGTGGAGGGACCTGCAGTTACCTTGTTTGTATTGCTTGCCTTAGAAGTGTTGATTGAAATTACTCTGTCCTAATAGAATAGTGAATCTTCACATAATGTCGTAGCATGTGATTCAAGCTCTGAAATGCATCCTTCCTTGCTATGAAAAATCTAGCAAGTGTAATTGTCTAGAATTTGTCCGTCTCCTAAATTAATCTCGCTGGTTTATTAAATCTTGTCAGCAGTGATGTTCTTTTCTGCTAATATGTACACTTTTTTCTTCTAAAAATCAGACATATGTTTTAATTTGGCTTTAGGTTGAAATTTGTGGCTGGCTGATCATGCACGAATCTCAGCGTCGCATGTGTCCCTCATTTGTCTGTCACTCACGAGTGCGGGTCGGGTTGTGGGTCCTTTTCAGTTATTCATTTGTATAGGGATGACCTGCTGAGAGTGTGTGTCAG